>NW_028319273.1:727500-841902 GCF_062004578.1 Staurois parvus
TTTTTGGTGGTATTTGGATATTAGGTCGGTGATGTAGTTCGGGGCAGTATGGTGGACAGCTTTGTACGTCAATGTTAGCATTTTGAATTTGATCCGTTGTGCAATCGGAAGCCAGTGAAGGGATTGGCAGAGGGGGGTGGCAGAAACGGAGCGGCTGGTAAGGTGGATGAGTCTTATTATAAGTAAGTAACTTGCTAGTAGATTGGCTGCCATCTTTGAGGTGCTCCAAGGCTACCTTGACATTTTGGATAATCTACAATCTGGCCATAAACCATTTTTTCTTTGAACGTGTTTGAGATGTGACTATTTTTTTACCTATTTTTTAGAATTCGCTGCTGTTTATTATAGGAAATCTGTATCTCTTTAATGGATACATTTAATTACAAAGTGTATTGGGCTTTGATTTTTTGTTCATGCGCTGTTGTCCAAAGTTCATTCAGGTCCATAGTCTAATCCTCTAAGACAGCGTCATTCCTTAAGGGCTTCCAGCAGAGCAGGCTTAAGGATATCCCGGCTCGGAGACAGGTGCGTCACTACAAATATCTCAGAGCCGCAGTATGACCTACTTCTCTTGAGCTGGCACAGGACATTGCGAAAATCACGTACAGAACATCGTGTCTATCCCTCCGCATTGTGGCGGGTGGGTTTTATTTTGATAGTTCTCCAGCACGTCTCAGAGTGTCTCGATGACTTGGCACCCAACTACAAGAGCCGCTGTACAGAGGGATTACCATGGGAAGCCAGACTCCATTTCTGGGCACCGAAATGCATCACTAGTCCTCATGGTTGGAAATTGTCTTTGATGAAAAGAAAGCAAAGACGTTTTTTCTGGTTAAAACCTCTTCGCTTCGGGTTATCAGATTTGTCCAAAAAAAGATACCCCTGGTTTCTTAGGTTGTGTTGGAAACAATACAGCTACAATCACCTCAGGTTGTGATGGAAGAATTTCCATCACATTGAGAAGAATTACCTCCTTACAGGTAACTGAAAAGATCAAAGGTAGGAACCTTTAGCAAACTCTGGAGGAACCCTAGGGAACCATGAAACCCTGGTTGAGTATGGCTGTTCTGTTGTTGGGCCCCATCAAATGGGTGGTCAATCAGCCCCAGCACAAGGAACCCCTAGTAACCTTAAGAGGAACCCTAGGGTTCCATTGAACCTCGGTTGAGAAACCCAGTATTAGAGGACCACAAAGCTGTTTTTCATAGCATTTTAGTGGAGAGCTTTATGGTTCCTTCAGGCGCCAAGACTGGTTATCCTACCTCTTAGCTCCATGAGCCCTAATCTGTTGAAACCGTTGCACTGGGAAGATCAAAGAAGCTGGAACAGCAGTATACAAGATGGATACACGGCTCTGTATTTTAGGCTGCCTCTGTTCTACAAACCAAGAGTTCTTGGTGTCACAATGGCCCATAAAGGGCTTGGATTTGGAATGATGTGGCTTAGCTTATCAAATGAGTAGCATCTAAAGTCAAAACTTTTTGTTTTGTATATATTTTTTTCCCCTAAAGCCGGGGTCTCCAAACTTTCTAAAGAAAAGGCCAGTGGACCAGACTGTGGCAAGTAGGAGTAGACAATGTATCATGTTTGGTGTTCAAAAATTTGCTTGTGGTCAATAAGAGAAGGAATAGTGCTCCATCATTGGTGTCAGTGGGAGTTAAAATGCCCCATCATTTTTGTCAACCGGAGGAATAGTGCCCTATCATTGGTGTCAACCAGAGGAATAGTGCCCCATCATTGGTGGCAGTGGGAGGAATAGTGCCCCAATATAGTGGGAGGAATAGTGCCCCATCATTGGTGGCAGTGGGAGGAATAGTGCCCCATCATTGGTGGCAGTGGGAGGAATAGTGCCCCATCATTGGTGGCAGTGGGAGGAATAGTGCCCCATCATTGGTGGCAGTGGGAGGAATAGTGCCCCATTGTAGATGTCAGTAGGGGGAATAGTGCCCCATTGTAGATGTCAGTAGGGGGAATAGTGCCCCATTGTAGATGTCAGTAGGGGGAATAGTGCCCCATTGTTGTCAGTGGGGGCAATAGTGCCCCATTGTTGGTATGAGTGGAGGGAATAGTGCCGCATTGTTGGTGTCAGTGGAAGAAATAGTGCCCCATTGTTGGTGTCAGTGGAAGGAATAGTGGCCCATCATTTGGTGTCAGTGGAAGGAATAATGCCTTGTATCAGTTGGAGGAATAGTTCTTCATATCAGTGAGTGGAACTGCGCCCCAAAAGGCCAGATAAGAGCAAACAAAGAGCCACAGTTTGAAGACCACAGCCCTAAAGGAACAGTGGATGAATGGGAGTACCACATCCACAATCCAAGGCCATTTACTACAAAGTAGTAAGTCAACACATTTCAGGGGCCAGACTGAGCCCCCCTGATCATGGCCAAAGATGTTACATCAAGGGAGGAACCAGGATTCAGATTGATTGACCATTGTAGAAAATATTTTATGTTTCATACAGTTAGGCACATGCAAAACAAAAAGTTGGGTTTAGATAGACTTCAGGTCAGGTGGAAATGATGGCCCCATGTGTGCTCTGTGCTTCTGGAATCCAGAGATGGATTAGAGGGACTATACTTGGTGCACACCCTATGGAAGAATTTTTAGTTTGGAAGCACGAATGTATCTCTTAAGTTGACTTCAAATGGAACCTAACCCCCTTTTTACGATAGACGGAATGACACATGAATACCTGTTCTGCTCAATGACCTCATTTTTGAAGGTATCAGCCTAATAGCTGCTCTGCCACTGCCGGGAGCATAGATAGAATGACTGTTGTATTGAATGATTTCAGCAGCTCCATAGTGTTCTGTAATTTTTGTTTTATAATTGGATTGGTTTTGATTTGTCAGATCTATGCTCACAACAGTCTCATTCGGTTCATAAGGGCTAGGTCGCTCCTCTTATCGGAGCAAAATCAGTTTGTTCTGGTTGCCTTTCTCCTAGAACCTGAAATTCTGGTTCCGGGGAATGTCATCTTCAGACGGAATGACGTAACTCTGTTTAGCCGAAAGCCCAGCCTGCCCCAACATGCAGCCGATGTGTCGCGGACATGGGAAAGAACGCGGAGTCGCACTCTCTCTGTAATGTCACGCTGATATATACGGCTTGTACAGGCTGGCCGTGCTTTACGGGAATTGCTATGTCACTGATTCATACTGAGGCCAGTTGCTATAAATTGTGAGAGCGGGTTTAATGAAGTCATTTTTCAACGTGAAACCGTATATCCAAAGCCAAGATGGAATAAGGGCTCGTTCATACTATTGTGCTGGGGCGGACTGACCATTCGAACACTCGGGCACTGCCGGAGGGCCCAGGGTCAGTAGGGGGCCCCATGAGATTCCCCTGGTACCTTTTTGTTGGCTTTGTCATAGGCTTTTTTGGGTGTGGGCAAGCACACGGGGGCCCCATGATCCCCTATTGCCCGGGGGCCCCGTGAGTTGTCAGTCCACCCCTGCTATTATGCATGCGTCACAGCACAACAAAATGTACATCGTGCGTTGGGACCTAGTGCAGGAGTCTCCTTTAACATCTGGGACGATCAAAGGGTTAACTGTGTGCTGTTTAACATGTTTTACTAGGGAGACATGCTGTGCAGAGAAATACAAAGCAGCATGTCCCTGCTGGCTGTTGTGTACACAAGGGTCTCCACCTTGTCGGCTTTCCCTGACGATCGCCACGTGCTGGTGGGGAATCTCTGGCCAGGACCCATTGATTTTTTTTTTTTTTTTACATTTTTTAAAATTTATTTCAGGTACTTATATAGCGCCATCAATGTACTCCGCGCTTTACATATATATTGTACATTCACATCAGTCCCTAACCCTCAAGGGGCGTACAATCTAAGGTCCCTAACTTACATTCATACATACACATACTAGGGCCAATTTATACAGGAGCCAATTCACCTACCAGCATGTCTTTGGAGTGTGGGAGGTAACCGGAGTACCCGGAGGAAACCCACGCAGGCACAGGGAGAACATGCAAACTCCAGGCAGGTGGTGCTGTGGCTGGGATACGAACCAATGACCCGAGTACTGCCAGGCGGAAGTGCTAACCATTTAGCCACTGTGCTGCCCGATTGACATCCCTAGCTGCCAAAAGTGAAGCGGTCAGGGTGGTGCGCACGCATGCGCTACCTACCCAGAACTGCAAATCACGTGTGTATATGTGTGTATATATATATATATATATATATATATATATATATATATATATGTATATGTGTATGTGTGTGTGTATATATATATATATATATGTGTGTATGTATATATATATATATATATATATATATGTGTGTGTGTATGTATGTATATATGTGTGTATATGTATATATATATATATATATATATATATATATATACACACGTGATTTTCCCCTGCAGACCTGAATTGTAGCCGTATATCTGCTATGGGACGGCTCGTAAGTGTTTTTTAATTACTAAGAAAATATGTATTTTTTTTTTTTGTTGGGTTGGGGGGGGGGGTTATATCTCTTCAGGAAGCCTATCCTGCCCTCAGCTAATAATGGAATCTTCTATTCCTACCAGTCCATCCCCCACAGTTACTACCTTTTGTACCACTAGCCCCTCCCTCCTAGATTGTAAGCTCCAAGGAGCAGGGCCCTCCTTTCCCTCTTGTATTGAACTGTATTGTTGCTGTATTGTCTCCCGTTATATTGTAAAGCGCGGAGCAAACTGTTGGCGCCATAAATCCTGTATAATAATAATATATAAATCCTGTATAATAATAATAATAATAATAATAATAATATATAAATCCTGTATTATAATAATATATAAATCCTGTATAATAATAATAATATATAAATCCTGTATTATAATAATAATAATAATATATAAATCCTGTATAATAATAATAATGTAATCGTCAGGCCTAAAAAGATTTTTTTAAGCATGTGTGCACATAAAAAAAAAAGCAAAAAACTGCTCTGGCAGCGAAAGGGTTGCAATCCAAATAGGGACACAGGTCTGCTATCCAGGGCCCATCCCTGGCATCCTGTACATGGTTAACATGGTTCCCCCATCCATGAAGTCCCACTCCTC
Source organism: Staurois parvus (assembly GCF_062004578.1). Taxonomy (NCBI): domain Eukaryota; kingdom Metazoa; phylum Chordata; class Amphibia; order Anura; family Ranidae; genus Staurois; species Staurois parvus. The sequence goes on from NW_028319273.1 coordinate 732,567, forward strand.
CTGCTGCAACGAAACCTCTCCTTCCACCTACTGCATTCTCCATGTTGTAAATAAAACATAAAAATCAAACTGTGAAAGGAGAACGTTGGTGGAATTTCGAGACCTTCTAACGACAGTGTGTGATCGCACCCACCCTGACTACAGGAACACCTCTGGGTGGGCTTCCCTACCCCATTCTAGTCTCCTGCTAATATCCTTCCCATGATGAACCTATCCTGATAATTCCGCTAATAGAGAGCGACATAAAAACGGCGGCTCTCTGATTTATCTTCCGCCACATCAGGCTTTTCCTGTAGTTTTTTATAGCGCGGCAATAAACGTTGCTGACTTGAATATTATCTCCTTAATCTTTGCTTCTCCTCGTAAATTCTCCGGCGTTTGAGACACAGCCGCTCATCTCCTGCTCAGCCCTCAAGGACGTCGGACTCTTTTTCGCTTGGAAAGACAAACCCCACCATCAAATAGGGACGTTTATAATCGGCGACGCCTGGAGTGACGAGGAAATCAGATACGGGCGCTCTGTGATATATGCCAGCACAGGGTTCTCATTTACAATTGCAGGGGATTATGGGAAAAAAAAGAGAGGCGGTAAGTTAATCATAAAGCTTCATGAAACTATGTGTCCAGTTACAAGGGATTGTGGGAAAGGAGGCTGAGGAAGCGGTCATGACGGTACTCTATATGGCCCAATGTATGTGGCCTCACTTAGGGCTCATTTACGCTTGCTTCAACTTCAACACATTAAGGCAGCTATCGCTTCAACATGCCTTTTTATGTGTTATTGTGGCTTCAGGTATGCTTTTTTTGAAGCTTTAATGCAGCTTGGCAGCTGCCTTGCATGTGTTGATTTTCTATTTTGTTTTAAAGGGGCCCAGTAGAAACCCAGCTCAGTGGTGCCCTCCACTCAGCAGATCCTCAGCTCATTAATTCCCCTGTTCAGCAGATCTCCAGCTCATTGGTACTCTCATTCAGCAGATTCCCAGCTCATTGGTACCCTCGTTCAGCAGATTCCCAGCTCATTGGTACCCTCGTGCAGCAGATCTCCAGCTCATTGGTACCCTCCTTCAGCAGATCCCCAGCTCATTGGTACCCTCGTTCAGCAGATCTCCAGCTCATTCGTACCCTCGTTCAGCAGATTCCCAGCTCATTGTTACCCTCGTTCAGCAGATTCCCAGCTCATTGTTACCCTCGTTCAGCAGATTCCCAGCTCATTGGTACCCTCGTTCAGCAGATCCCCGGCTCATTGGTACCCTCGTTCAACAGAGCCCCAGTTTATTGGTACCCTCATTTAGCAGATCCCCTGCATAGTAGTACCCCCAGCTGTGCTGATCCCCCACTCAGTAGAAACCCCCAGCTTTGCTAATCCTCCTCCCGCTATATTCCTCCCACGCTGCACACCTTGTGTGACATTGCTAGTTTGTCCTGCTCTGGTCACCCAGCTCTGCTGATCATCTGCTGCTCAGCCTCTCTCTCTCTCGCTCAGTCCTCTCTCTCTCGCTCAGTCCTCTCTCTCTCGCTCAGTCCTCTCTCTCTCGCTCAGTCCTCTCTCTCTCGCTCAGTCCTCTCTCTCTCGCTCAGTCTCCTCTCTCCGGTCCCCGCTCACCTCCTGCTATATTGCTCCCACGCCGCACACCACATGTGACATTGTTAGTTTCTCCTGCTCTGGTCCCCCAGCTCTGCTGATCCTCAGCTGCTCAGTCCTCTCTCTCCATTCACTTCTTACCTCCCACTATATTGCTCTCATGCTGCACAACACATGTGACATTAATAGTTTCTCCTGCTCTGGTCCTCCAGCTCTGCTGATCCTCTGCCTCTCTGTCCTCTCTCTCTCTTGCTTAGCCCTCTTTCTCCGGTCCCCGCTCAACTTCCTCCCATGTTGCACCCCATGTTGCTCCGCTCCGGACCCCCCTCCGGACCCCGCTCACCTTCCTGCTGCTCCATGCTGCACACCAGATGTGACGACTGCACCAGACACTCCCAAAATATATACACATGAGCTGGAAGTGACTGCTGATGATGTCTTTCCAGTTCACTTGTTGGTTTCTCAGTGCATCCTGGGATATCTCATACCTCCAATACCTACAAAACAAAGGGAAGCTAACGCTGAATAAAAGCCTCTCAAAAGCTGCAGGTGCTGTGAGCGAGCGTTGCCATAGACTTCTATGGAGGCACCAAGAAGGCGACATGGGGTGTAATTTATGAAGCAAAGCAAAGACAACTTGTAAAGCGTACTGTAAGGGAACCATTTTTATTCAGTGAGAGGGGCTTTGATTGGCATTCATTGGTTTTAAAAAAGTGTGTCCAATGCACATTTTGAAGCCAGTGTAAAGGAGCCCTTACAAATATTTCCTTCTTAATGCAAGTCCCAATGACAGCTCAAGCAGGCAGGTTTGTTTATAAATTAACTTAATGTAATTGAGAGGGCTAGATTATGCTGGACGTCTTCCAGCTCGGAAATGAGGCGGGCTCTATCTTGCTGCAGCTTCTAATGCACATTGTGAGAAGCTCGCAGTGTGCAGTGAAATCAGAGTAAGCAATTTCAATATAGGAGAGGAGCTGGTACGACTGTGCGAGACTGAAAGGATGGCTGGAGATAATATTTTTTAAAATGCACACATCGTTTGGATCTTTCCAAATTCCTCTACATTAATTATATACTTCCTGTACTCTGATGGGATCTCTTCCATATCTTGCGCTCAGTAGACATTTTTTTTACGGTGTATTGCACAGGCCTACAGAGTAAATCTTCCAGATTCTGTTTAGTCCCAGCAAAGGTGTAAATGTAGAAACTACGGATTCCAAGTGCTAAAAAACTGCCGAACCGTGAAAGGAGAGCAGTAGAGGACCTGAGTGACACCGGCAAGTCAGCTGATTCCATCCAGTAATACCTCATTTCTACAAGGAAGGGCTAAAGGATCTCCTTTAATGCTGTGCATTGGTAATTAAAGGAAACCCCCACTGACAGAATATGTAGCCTACTCTTTCTCAAAATACAAGATATCTTGCCTCATTACTTTCCGGGACACTGATCTAAAACAGGTATGCAGAACAGAAGTTCTGCCTTCTCTTTGATTCTTGCACCTTCATGCTTCTTCCTTGTCATTGACAGACCGTACTTATGAGGTCAGGAGGGGTGGTCACAGTATTCCTTTTAATTCATCGAAAGCCTTTATGCAACTATGTGCAGATACCATTATCAGTCCATGCATCCCTGGGCTGAGAAAATCTATTCAAAATGACTGAGAGCTTGTAGACACCTGAGTATCACACCCATGTCCAAGCGTTTGTGGGCATCTGACTGTCACATCTATGGCCAAGGACTTGTGGACACTGATCACATCTATGGCCAAGGACTTGTGGACACTGATAACATCTATTATTATTATACAGTATTTATAAAGCGCCAATAGTTCCCTCAGTGCTGTACATTACATGTACATCTATGGCCAAAGACTTGTAAACACTGATCACATCCATGGCCAAGAGCTTGTGGACATTGAGCACATCCATGGCCAAGAGCTTATGGACATCTGGCTATTACAGTCATGGCCAAGAGCTTGTGAACACCTATCACATCCATGGCCAAGAGCTTGTGAACACCTATCACATCCATGGTCAAGAGCTCGTGGACACCCAACTATCACATCCACGACCAAGAGCTTGTGGACACCCAAGTATCACACCCATGGACAAGAGTTTATGGACATCTGACTGTCACACCCATGGCCAAGAGCTTGTGGACACCTGACTGTCACACCCATGGCCAAGAGCTTGTGGACACCTGACTATCACATCCAAGGCCAAGAGCTTGTAGACACCTGATGATCCTACCCATGACAAAGAGCTTGTGGACACCTATCGCACCCATGGCCAAGAGTTTGTGGACACCTGACTAACACACTGATGGCCAGAAGCTTGTGAACACCTAACTATCATAGCCATGGCCAAGAGCTTGTAGATACCAGACTATTACAACCATGGCCAAGAGCTTGTGGACACCTGACTATCACAACCATGGCCAAGTGTTTGTGGACATCTGACTATCACAACCATGGCCAAGAGCTTGTGGACACCTGACTATCACAACCATGGCCAAGTGTTTGTGGACATCTGACTATTGCAACATGGCCAAGTGTTTGTGGACTCCTGACTATCGCAACCATGGCCAAGAGCTTGTGGACACCTGACTATCACAACCATGGCCAAGAGCTTGTGGACACCTGACATCGCAACTACAGTATAAAAGCTTGACAGACATCTTATTCCAATGTGATAGCTGTCACCTGATCGAGAGCTAGTTTGCCAATTCCTAATCATTATTAGAGGCTGGGAGCTGTTTATGACAGCTCGGTCACTGTGCTGGGAACGTGTAGTGAGCGCCCTCCCAGCACAGAAATTTCAACCACCCATCAATGCATATGTGGGCATGTGTCACGTATGCAATTCATGCGTGCCATAAGGTTAATCGTGCACCAGCCAATAGCACCAATGGGCTGTGAGAACAGGGGACTATCTCCAGTGATCTGACCCGCCCCCTGCCCCAATACTTGTCTCCAGTCAGAAGGGAGCCTGAGCATCCCGGATTGGAGGACTTCTATGCCAATCGTAAGAAAAAACACTGACTGAACCGGAAGTGCAGAAGAGTGATAGTTATACCCAGAAAAGGCTTTTAATATTGTTCAAGTGAGAATTGTACATCCAGAATGTTACAGAACAATGTCAAAATTACCCCAAAAGGTAAAAAAATATATATATATTTTTTTTTTATTACAGTGAATAGAAATGATTTACAAAGCAGAACATTTAAAAAGAAAGTACATTTGGCGTTTATGCAATGTAAGAGATTTCCATCATTTCAGGCTGAGCAGTCCTCTCCGTTCTTTGATTTTCTTTGTTTTTCAATCAGAGAATTCTCTTCCTGTCACCCCTCCTTTTATCATGGAGCCGTCCACATACCAGGCTAGTATTATGTACACAGGGAGTGTTGATGCTGCACTTTCTTTATTTGTGATTATTATAAATACTACGTTTGTGGCTGGCAGAGAATTCCGGTTATATCGTAGAACGTGATCTGCATCTGAATTTCTTCCTCTAGAGGTCTGAGGGTCGGTAGAAGTTATATTATGAGCATGTGTACCAGACTGCATACAGGCTACTGGGTTGGTATTGGGTTCTTTATTCTGTGTTTTTGTTGCATGGATTGCATGGTGACCAAGTAGTCTACTATACAGGTGTGTACCAGCAGAGTATTTCAGGAGAGGAGAGTCATAGAGGAAGGAGCGGAGTCGTCCAGCAGTGCAGAGTATTTCAGGAGAGGAGAGTTATAGAGGAAGGAGCGGAGTCGTCCAGCAGTGCAGAGTATTTCAGGAGAGGAGAGTTATAGAGGAAGGAGCGGAGTCCTCCAGCAGTGCAGAGTATTTCAGGAGAGGAGAGTCATAGAGGAAGGAGCGGAGTCCTCCAGCAGAGCAGAGTATTTCAGGAGAGGAGAGTCATAGAGGAAGGAGCGGAGTCCTCCAGCAGTGCAGAGTATTTCAGGAGAGGAGAGTTATAGAGGAAGGAGCGGAGTCCTCCAGCAGAGCAGAGTATTTCAGGAGAGGAGAATTGGATGATTGGATGAAATATTTTTAGTTTTGTGTTTAACTCTTCAGCTGACTCACACATCAGTGTAAAGCACATGCCTAGAAATGTCAGAATAATGCGCACTATCTTGCTTTAGTTGGCAGGTGAAGCCGTTCTTGCAGTATTCTGGAACTCCCACATCCTGAGCTCTTGTCACGATGAAACAGCTTTGGAAGGTTGAGCTGACTTTACATAGTCCAGATCATGACTAAAAGCTCGCTGTTTACCTTTTAATATCATTTACAGATGCTCCTGTCTACCAATACATACTCCCCATTTTCAGCTAGGATACCTTTAGTTAGTAAGCACTTTTTTGTAAGTGTACCTGTCATCAGTAGCATAGAGAGTAGCTATTTCATAGTGGTGCAGTTAGCCTATACATCACTAGAGACCAGTGACATCACCAAGACCCTTCATATTCATGAGAACTCAGCCAATCCATCACTAGAGACCAGTGACATCACCGAGACCCTTCATATTCATGAGAACACAGCCTATCCATCACTAGAGACCAGTGACATCACCGAGACCCTTCATATTCATGAGAACACAGCCAATCCATCACTAGAGACCAGTGACATCACCGAGACCCTTCATATTCATGAGAACACAGCCTATCCATCACTAGAGACCAGTGACATCACCGAGACCCTTCATATTCATGAGAACACAGCCTATCCACCATTAGATACCAGAGACCCCACCGAGACCCTTCATATTCATGAGAACTCAGCCTATCCATCACTAGAGACCAGTGACATCACCGAGACCCTTCATATTCAGGAGAACTCAGCCAATCCATCACTAGAGACTAGTGACATCACCGAGACCCTTCATATTCATGAGAACACAGCCTATCCACCATTAGATACCAGAGACCCCACCGAGACCCTTCATATTCATGAGAACACAGCCTATCCATCATTAGAGACCAGTGACATCACCGAGACCCTTCATATTCATGAGAACGCAGCCTATCCATCACTAGAGACCAGTGACATCACCGAGACCCTTCATATTCATGAGAACACACCCTATCCATCACTAGAGACCAGTGACATCACCGAGACCCTTCATATTCATGAGAACACACCTAAAAATCGGATGTTCAGTGTATTGTAACACTGAGAGACAGAATAGCAACAACAAATTCATCAGAAATGCATGTCTAACAAACGATGACTGATTTGCATGTTCATGAGGGAAATAAGTATTTGATCCCCTTCACAAAACATGACTTACTACTTGATGGTAAATCCCTTGTTGTCAATCACAGAGGTCAGACGTTTCCTGTAGTTGGCCACCAGGTTTGCACACATCTCAGGAGGGATTTTGGCCCATTCCTCTTGGCAGATCCTCTCCAAGTCATTAAGGTCTGGAGACTGACTAGGCCACTCAAAGACCTTAATGTACTTCTTCTTGAGCCGCTCCTTTGTTGCCTTGGCCGTGTGTTTTGGGTCATTGTCATGCTGGAACACCCATCCACCACCCATTTTCAATGCCCTGGCTGAGGGAAGAAGGTTCTCACCCAAGACTTGAAAGTACATTGCCCCGTCCATCGTCCCTTTGATGCGGTGCAGTTGTCCTGTCCCCTTAGCAGAAAAACACCCCCAAAGCAGAATGTTTCCACCACCATGTTTCACAGTTGGGATGGTGTTCTTGGGGTCATATGCAGCATTCCTCCTCCTCCAAACACGGCGAGTTGAGTTGATGCCAAAGAGCTGGATTTTGGTCTCATCTGACCACAACACTTTCCACCAGTCCTCCTCGGAATCATTCAGATGTTCAGTGGCAAACTTCAGACGGGCCTGGACATGTGCTTTCTTGAGCAGAGGAACCTTGCGGGCACTGCAGGATATCAATCCTTGTCGGTGTAGTGTGTTACCAATTGTTTTCTTGGTGACTGTGGTCCCAGCTGCCTGGAGATCGACAGGATCCTCATGTGTAGTTCTGGGATGATTCCTCACTGTTCTCATGATCATTGACACTCCACGAGGTGAGATCTTGCATGGTGCACCAGACCTAGGGAGACTGACACTTGTTTTGTGTTTCTTCCATTTGCGAATGATTGCACCAACTGTTGTCACCTTCTCACCAAGCTGCTTGGCCATAGTTTGGTAGCCCAGTCCAGCCTTGTGTACAATCTTGTCCCATTCGATTTACAGACCGATCATTTCTTTCTGAGTGGGCAAACATTCAAAATCAGCCGGGGATCAAATACTTATTTCCTTCACTGTATGAATGTATTACATTTTTATTTAAGATATATTATTATTAGCATTATTAATTTAATAATACAACATAATAAATTATATATGGTTAGCACTTCCGCCTGGCAGTACTCGGATCATTGGTTCAAATCCCAACCATGGCACCACCTGGAGTTTGCATGTTCTCCCTGTGTCTGCGTGGGTTTCCTCCCACACTCCAAAGACATGCTGGTAGGTTAATTGGCTCCTGTCTAAATTGTCCCTAGTATGTGTATGTATGAATGTGAGTTAGGGACCTTAGATTGTACACCCCTTGAGGGTTAGGGACCTTAGATTGTACACCCCTTGAGGGTTAGGGGCTGATGTGAATGTACAATATATATGTAAAGCGCGGAGTACATTGATGGCGCTATATAAGAAACTGTAATAAAATTAAAATAAATGTATTCTAACCTATTTATAATATATTAATACCAATTTTCATAATTCAATATAATATTATATAAATAATAATAATGTTGCAGAGAAGGTCTGTCTTATAATCAGTAAGGGTGGAATAGCCACAGGTTGGGTTGATCATTGCTTAGAATCATGCCCTCTGTTGTATTAGACAATCGGATATTAATAATTATTGATGATGATAATATAAAATAATTGTAATAATGTCATTCTACTATTAATAATAATGTTTTTATACTATTTTTTAATAATTATATATAATTTAAAAAAATTAATAATCATCACCATAATGTAGTAGGTTGCAGAGAAGGTTTGTCTTATAATTAGTTTGGGAAGAAAAGCCTCAAGTTGGTTCGATCATAGCTTGGAATAATTTTATTACTACTTCCTTTCCTACCCATAATGCTTTGCATGCTCTTTTCTTCTCCGTCTCTTATCATTGTAATCCGATTTGATATCATATTGTCTTATCTTGTAAGTTATCTTGTTTGATCCGCCAGTAATGGCGCAGAGACGTCTCTCCGGGAAGGAAATCATTTGTTGATCTGTATGTATGTATGCATACCGACCAATCGCTTCATATGATAGAAATGTTATTTCATCTGAGATCAGTGTACAGGTTGCCCTCCTCCTCCTCTGTACCTGTATGACCCTCCTCCTCTTCCTCCTCCACTGTACCTGTATGACCCTCCTCCTCTTCCTCCTCCACTGTACCTGTATGACTGTCCTCCTCCTCTGTACCTGTATGACTGTCCTCCTCCTCTGTACCTGTATGACTGTCCTCCTCCTCTGTACCTGTATGACCCTCCTCCACTGTACCTGTATGACCCTCCTCCTCTGTACCTGTATGACCCTCCTCCTCTTCCTCCTCCTCTGTACCTGTATGACTGTCCTCCTCCACTGTACCTGTATGACTGTCCTCCTCCACTGTACCTGTATGACTGTCCTCCTCCACTGTACCTGTATGACCCTCCTCCTCTTCCTCCTCCTCTGTACCTGTATGACTCTCCTCCTCCTCCTCCTGTACCTGTATAACTCTCCTCCTCCTCCTCGGTACCTGTATGACTCTCCTCCTCCTCCTCCTCCTCCGTCCCTTTATGACTCTCCTCCTTCACCTTTTCCTCTGTACCTGTTTGACTCTCCTCCTCCATACCTGTATGACTGTCCTCCTCCTCCTCTGTACCTGTATGACTGTCCTCCTCCTCCTCTGTACCTGTATGACTGTCCTCCTCCTCCTCTGTACCTGTATGACTGTCCTCCTCCTCCTCGGTACCTGTATGACTCTCCTCCTCCTCCTCGGTACCTGTATGACTCTCCTCCTCCTCCTCGGTACCTGTATGACTCTCCTCCTCCTCCTCGGTACCTGTATGACTCTCCTCCTCCTCCTCGGTACCTGTATGACTCTCCTCCTCCTCCTCTGTACCTGTATGGCTCTCCTCCTCGGTACCTGTATGACCCTCCTCCTCCTCCTCCTCGGTACCTATATGACCCTCCTCCTCGGTACCTGTATGACTCTCCTCCTCTGTACCTGTATGACTCTCCTCCTCCTCCTCCTCTGTACCTTTATGACTCTCCTCCTCCTCCTCTGTACCTTTATGACTCTCCTCCTCCTCCTCTGTACCTGTATGACTCTCCTCCTCTGTACCTGTATGACTCTCCTCCTCCTCCTCCTCTGTACCTGTATGACTCTCCTCCTCTGTACCTGTATGACTCTCCTCCTCCTCCTCTTTACCTGTATGGCTCTCCTCCTCCTCCTCTGCACCTGTATGACTCTCCTCCTCCTCCTCGGTACCTGTATGACCCTCCTCCTCCTCCTCTGTACCTGTATGACTCTCCTCCTCCTCCTCCTCTGTACCTGTATGACTCTCCTCCTCCTCCTCTGTACCTGTATGACTCTCCTCCTCCTCCTCCTCTGTACCTGTATGACTCTCCTCCTCCTCCTCTGTACCTGTATGACTCTCCTCCTTGGCCTTTCTCCCTTTGCTCACTATACACGGAGAGAGATTTCCACAGCCGCACATTCTGTGCCTCCCGCCCACCTCCCGCTGTTCCTTTTGACTCTGGCTCAATGCAGAGAGAAGGTGAAGAGACTCGTACATCATACTTTCACTCTCTCGTCCTGTGATTTCACCGCTTTCCTGATCCACCATAACCAGAGCCGAAGACTTTTTGTTTGGCTAATTAGGTAGGCCGGTCTTAGAGGAGCAGTGTAGCTATTGTACAGATAACAGGTGGACGGATTGGACCAACCAGAACTCATGCTACGCTTTTTGGTGGATTAAAGTAGATGGAACCCCAATCCCTAAATCCCATAAATGAAATTTCAAAAGCATTTTTCTTTTTTTGAATTTTCAGCTTTTGTTAAAATAATTCTGGTGATCCTGCTTAAACGATCTGTGCTCGGCCACTTCATGTTATATGGTGACAACGCCTTGTTGTCGTCTGACAATTGTGCTCCTGCGTTGTCACCCTGTCACATCCTCCCCCTGGTGGAGACTGCAAGCAGTGCTGTTGCCACCATTAGGGAGATGGTCTGAGGCAGTGCTGTACAGCCGACGCTGGAGCGCGTGCGTGTGGTCAAGAAGTGGTTGGAAGAGGCTGCAGTGCTGCATTTCAGAAAAGATGAGTGCAGGGCGCCGTGCTCAGGGGCGGGGCCATGACTCCCTGCACACAAAAGCTTTTCTCCGTCTTCTGTGTTGAGTGACGTTGCATGGTACTGTAATTATTGCTGCTTTTTTTCTATTTAATAAAACAATGTATCCAGGAGCCAACAGCTAAAACTTTATTGTTAAGTGCATGCACAAACAGAGACACCCCACCCAGAATCAACCCTCTAACCCAGGGGTCTCCAAACTTTCTAAACAAAGGGCCAGTTTTCTGTGCTTCAGATTTTGAGGGGGCCAGATTGGTCAGTGTAAGGAGAAAATGCCCTTGCGTCGATTGGAGTAAAAAATCTGATGTCACACACTGAACAGTACAGAGCAGAGAGCTGAGTGTAATCTGAGACCTGAGCGGAGGGAAAAGACCACCCCCCCCTACACTCACCGGTAGACAAACATGCACAGCTGAGGCCGTCAATCACCAGATTTATCCCGACATGAGTTATTTCTCAGCTCTAGCAGGCAGGAATCTGATGTCATTCACAGCACAGAGCAGGGAGCTGAGTGTAATCTGAGACCTGAGTGGAGGGAAAAGACACACACACACACACACACACACACACACTATGCACAGCTGAGGCTGTCAATCACCAGATTTATCCCGACATGAGGCTATCTGCCGACATTGCCTGGTGTCCGGGATTCATGCAGATTGCAAAGAAAGGAGAGATCACACAGGAACCCCAGTGCTGTGGATTGAGGCATGTACACCCTTTAGAGGGCTATGCTTTGCTCATTTTTCCATTTCAGAGGTTTACAACCACATTAAGTGCCCGGTCATACCGGTGCAAATTGAAATCGCACCTGAAATCGCATCTAATGAATGTGAATGTCGGTCTCTGAACACGTGCGATTTGCTGCAGTGCAATCTCTAAAGTAGTCCTTGCATTACTTTTTCTGCAGTCTTGTTGCGATTTCACATAAATAGAATAGAATGGAAATCGTGCCGCAAATTGCAAGAAATTGTTGAAAATCTTCACAATTTGCAATAAAGTCTTCAGAAATCGCACCTGAAATTGCACTGAAATCTCATGATTTTAAATTGCAGCGGTGTGACCAGGGTGTAAGGCTGAACCCCCCGGGCAGATATAAAAGTCACAAATGCCCGCACCTCTGGAGGTTGATGCAGCTCTAGGAGCCAGTCACTTGCATGAACATGTGGATAGGAGGAGAGAGCAGAGTGACAGAGATGAGATCCTCAGTCAGCTGCTTCTCCTTTCTCCATCCAATCGCAGGCTAGAGGAAGGGCTGGACCTATAAGCGTTGCTGAACTGCAACAAAGAAAAATCAGGTTTCTTGACCTTCCAGACAGAGCTGTGCGGTGTAGCGGAGCTGTGTAAATCTCAGAAGTGGATGGACATCAGTGCAAATCCTTTGGCAAGTAATGCCGGCCATAGACTGGTTGAAAATCGGCCTTTTTTTTTGTCGCAAAAAAAACAATTGGCGATTTTCGCACCGTTAGTGGGTTAATTGGTCGGCTGTTTTTCGGGGTTTTGGCACATTTTTTTTATCGGGCACGTTGGAAAATTTGCGGCCGATCTTTGACGATCAGCCGATTTTCCCGGCAATGATGGGCAAATCGGCCAATCGTTTTACCGATAAAAAAAATGTGCATGAGCCGTGACCTGCAAGAAGAAGAAGAAAAAGCAGAAGAAGAAAAAAAGAGAAGAAGCAGAAAAAGCAGAAGAAGACAAAATAGAAGGAGGAAGAAGAGGGCGAAAGCGAAGAGGGCGAAAGCGAAGAGGGCGAAAGCGAAGAGGGCGAAAGCGAAGAGGACGATGAAGACGACGAAAGAGAAGAAGAAGATGAAGACGACGAAAGAGAAGAAGAAGATGAATAAGTATTCCAGTCCGCTATTATATTTTACATGAAAGTCTTGCGGTTGCAACAATGTATCCATTTGTATCCGAATAAAAACATCTGTATCCGAAATGGATACAAATGGATACATTGTTGCAACCGCAAGACTTTCATGTAAAATATAATAGCGGACTGGAATTCTTAGGGACAGAAGTAATTATGGGGTTAAATGCCTGCCATAGAAATGACGAAAATTGGCCGTTTTTCCCGTTGGTGGTAACGGCGGCCGATCGAATGACCGATTTTTTAAGGTTTTTTTTTTGTAAATGGCCAGTTTTCGACCCGTCTATGGCCTGCTTAATACACCCTCTTCTATCTATGTATGTCTGTGTATTCGGGTGTTTGCCTGGAGTTCAGATTATTATCTACAGAACAATTAGGTGTGGTTGGGTTGTCTGCCGATCATGGATCTATTCCCTTATGTGGCCGGCCTCCGGACAGGATCCTCCTCTGTACATACAAGCCCGGCTGCTTTGTAAACTGTTTGGATTCGGCACGCGGCTCTCCAAATAAAGGCAATATAATAATCGTCCGAGAATGTGGAATAGTAAACAAAGAACATGAGAGGAGAAAACATGGCGCCCTCCGCCCGCTACGCCTGATCTCACCAGCGACGAGACCCGTGGTGTTGTCTGTCCTGAATATAAATATCAAATGTTCACTAATGTGCGCAATACTATATCTTATATCTGGAGAGCGGTGATGTCACTCCCGTATAATATATCTTATATCTGGAGAGCGGTGATGTCACTCTGTATAATATATCTTATATCTGGAGAGCGGTGATGTCACTCTGTATAATATATCTTATATCTGGAGAGCGGTGATGTCACTCCTGTATAATATATCTTATATCTGGAGGGCGGTGATGTCACTCCTGTATAATATATCCTATATCTGGAGAGCGGTGCTGTCACTCCTGTATAATATAATATATCTGGAGAGCGGTGATGTCACTCCTGTATAATATATCTTATATCTGGAGAGCGGTGATGTCACTCCTGTATAATATATCTTATATCTGGAGGGCGGTGATGTCACTCCTGTATAATATATCTTATATCTGGAGAGCGGTGATGTCACTCCCGTATAATATATCTTATATCTGGAGAGCTGTGATGTCACTCCTCTATAATATATCTTATATCTGGAGGGCGGTGATGTCACTCCCGTATAATATATCTTATATCTGGAGAGCGGTGATGTCACTCCTCTATAATATATCTTTTATCTGGAGAGCGGTGATGTCACTCCTGTATAATATATCTTATATCTGGAGGTCGGTGATGTCACTCCCATATAATATATCTTATATCTGGAGAGCGGTGATGTCACTCCTGTATAATATATCTTATATCTGGAGAGCGGTGATGTCACTCCTGTATAATATATCTTATATCTGGAGGTCGGTGATGTCACTCCCGTATAATATATCTTATATCTGGAGAGCGGTGATGTCACTCTGTATAATATATATTATATCTGGAGAGCGGTGATGTCACTCTGTATAATATATATTATATCTGGAGAGCGGTGATGTCACTCTGTATAATATATATTATATCTGGAGAGCGGTGATGTCACTCTGTATAATATATATTATATCTGGAGAGCGGTGATGTCACTCCGGTATAATATAACTTGTATCTGGAGGGCGGTGATGTCACTCCTGTATAATATAACATATCTGGTGAGCGGTGATGTCACTCCTGTATAATATATCTTATATCTGGAGAGCGGTGATGTCACTCTGTATAATATATATTATATCTGGAGAGCGGTGATGTCACTCCTGTATAATATATCTTATATCTGGAGAGCGGTGATGTCACTCCTGTATAATATATCTTATATCTGGAGAGCGGTGATGTCACTCCTCTATAATATATCTTATATCTGGAGGGCGGTGATGTCACTCCCGTAAAATATATCTTATATCTGGAGAGCGGTGATGTCACTCCTGTATAATATAACTTATATCTGGAGAGAGGTGATGTCACTCCTGTATAATATATCTTATATCTGGAGAGAGGTGATGTCACTCCTGTATAATATATCTTATATCTGGAGGGCGGTGATGTCACTCCCGTATAATATATCTTATATCTGGAGGGCGGTGATGTCACTCCCGTATAATATATCTTATATCTGGTGAGCGGTGATGTCACTCCTCTATAATATATCTTATATCTGGAGAGCGGTGATGTCACTCCTGTATAATATATCTTATATCTGGAGGGCGGTGATGTCACTCCTGTATAATATATCTTATATCTGGAGAGCGGTGATGTCACTCCTGTATAATATATCTTATATCTGGAGGGCGGTGATGTCACTCCTGTATAATATATCTTATATCTGGAGGGCGGTGATGTCACTCCTGTATAATATATCTTATATCTGGAGAGCGGTGATGTCACTCCCGTATAATATATCTTATATCTGGAGGGCGGTGATGTCACTCCCGTATAATATATATTATATCTGGAGAGCGGTGATGTCACTCTGTATAATATATATTATATCTGGAGAGCGGTGATGTCACTCCTGTATAATATATCTTATATCTGGAGGTCGGTGATGTCACTCCTGTATAATATATCTTATATCTGGAGAGCGGTGATGTCACTCCCGTATAATATATCTTATATCTGGAGAGCGGTGATGTCACTCTGTATAATATATATTATATCTGGAGAGCGGTGATGTCACTCTGTATAATATATATTATATCTGGAGAGCGGTGATGTCACTCCTGTATAATATAACATATCTGGAGAGCGGTGATGTCACTCCTGTAAAATATATATTATATCTGGAGAGCGGTGATGTCACTCCTGTATAATATATCTTATATCTGGAGAGCGGTGATGTCACTCTGTATAATATATATTATATCTGGAGAGCGGTGATGTCACTCCTGTATAATATATCTTATATCTGGAGGGCGGTGATGTCACTCCTGTATAATATATCTTATATCTGGAGAGCGGTGATGTCACTCCTGTATAATATATCTTATATCTGGAGAGCGGTGATGTCACTCCTGTATAATATATCTTATATCTGGAGAGCGGTGATGTCACTCCTGTATAATATATCTTATATCTGGAGAGCGGTGATGTCACTCCCGTATAATATATCTTATATCTGGAGAGCGGTGATGTCACTCCTGTATAATATATCTTATATCTGGAGAGCGGTGATGTCACTCTCGTATAATATATCTTATATCTGGAGAGCGGTGATGTCACTCCCGTATAATATATCTTATATCTGGAGAGCGGTGATGTCACTCCTGTATAATATATCTTATATCTGGAGAGCGGTGATGTCACTCCTGTATAATATATATTATATCTGGAGGGCGGTGATGTCACTCCCGTATAATATATCTTATATCTGGAGAGCGGTGATGTCACTCCTGTATAATATATCTTATATCTGGAGAGCGGTGATGTCACTCCTGTATAATATATATTATATCTGGAGGGCGGTGATGTCACTCCCGTATAATATATCTTATATCTGGAGGGCGGTGATGTCACTCCCGTATAATATATCTTATATCTAGGGAGCGGTGATGTCACTCCCGTATAATATATCTTATATCTGGAGAGCGGTGATGTCACTCCTGTATAATATAACTTATATCTGGAGAGCGGTGATGTCACTCATGTATAATATATCTTCTATCTGGAGAGCGGTGATGTCACTCCTGTATAATATATCTTATATCTGGAGAGCGGTGATGTCACTCCTGTATAATATATCTTATATCTGGAGAGCGGTGATGTCACTCCCGTATAATATATCTTATATCTGGAGAGCGGTGATGTCACTCCCGTATAATATATCTTATATCTGGAGAGCGGTGATGTCACTCCCGTATAATATATCTTATATCTGGAGAGCGGTGATGTCACTCCCGTATAATATATCTTATATCTGGAGAGCGGTGATGTCACTCCTGTATAATATATCTTATATCTGGAGAGCGGTGATGTCACTCCTGTATAATATATCTTATATCTGGAGAGCGGTGATGTCACTCCTGTATAATATATCTTATATCTGGAGAGCGGTGATGTCACTCCTGTATAATATATCTTATATCTGGAGAGCGGTGATGTCACTCCTGTATAATATATCTTATATCTGGAGAGCGGTGATGTCACTCCTCTATAATATATCTTATATCTGGAGAGCGGTGATGTCACTCCCGTATAATATATCTTATATCTGGAGAGCGGTGATGTCACTCCTGTATAATATATCTTATATCTGGAGAGCGGTGATGTCACTCCTCTATAATATATCTTATATCTGGAGAGCGGTGATGTCACTCCCGTATAATATATCTTATATCTGGAGAGCGGTGATGTCACTCCTGTATAAAGACCCGGGAATTCAGCACAGGCATGGAGGGAACCCCTCATAATGGGCACAGCGGGTGTACAGACCCGAGAACTCAGCACAGGGATGGTGGGAACCCCTCATAATGGGCACTTCAGGTATTTCTGGTTCTGTCCAGGTCACTCCGGAGTGGCTTTTTCCGCTGAGCTCGGGTCACGTCACCAATCTGTCCTGGAGGGATTAACCTAATATTCCTATTCTGAGGCTCTGGGCTCAGACGTTTCTCTGTTCGGTGGATTCACAACATATTTCTCCTGACTGCCTCATGATACAAAGATTATACGTAACAAAGGATCTTTATTCATTTTCCCAGACGTTCGATGTATTATAACGAGTCACAACGGAACCATGAGAACAAGGATGGGGGGGGATTTTTAGATCAAGAACACAGAAAGCCATGAACTACAAAGTGTTGTCCCCCCCTGGGCTGTGTAGTGTGTGGGGGGGGGTGTGATGGTTGAGCATCATGATTGGGCAGCTAAAACCCCTCTCACCTGTAATGCGCGCTTTGGCCGGAGTTCCACTTTAAACTCGATCTCAGTCATTTTAGTGACTGGTGCGACTTGTCATGCGATTTGATAGTTTGGAATCTCAGCCCATTGCCTGCAGTTGAAGCGGTTGCATTCGTGCGATTCTGACTTCCATCTCCAATTTGCGACTTCCATAGACATCTGTGTCCTGCCAGCCGCACCTGAAGTCACACTGACATCCAACTCTGGAATCGTGTGATTTCACTTTAATGTCGCACAATGTCAGTCGGATTGGTGCGACTGAAGACTAAATGTCAGCTCTGCAGGACCAAGTTACTGACACGTCACAATGTACAGCAACAGAAGAGCTCCGCCTTTTTTATCAAAATTAAAAGAACCAACTTTTAGCTCCAACCAGTGACTTTGCCTGGGCTGAGATGATGTCATCAGTCTGCTGCAGGCAGGAGGAAGCATTTCCTCAGTCTCCCCTCCCCCATTGATCCAACTGTACATTGTAACTTTGTAGTAGGCAGGATGGAGCTTTTCCTCAGTCTCCCCTCCCCCAGCAATCACACTGTACATTGTAACTTTGTAGTAGGAGGGAGGAAACATTTCCTCAGTCTCCCCTCCCCCATTGATCAGACTGTACATTGTAACTTTGTAGAAGGGGGAAGAGGCATTTCCTCAGTCTCCCCTCCCCCATTGATCAGACTGTACATTGTAACTTTGTAGTAGGCAGGAGGAAACATTTCCTCAGTCTCCCCTCCCCCAGTGATCAGACTGTACATTGTAACTTTGTAAAAGGGAAAGAGGCATTTCCTGAGTCTCCCCTCCCCCATTGATCAGACTGTACATTGTAACTTTGTTGAAGGGGGAAGAGGCATTTCCTCAGTCTCCCCTCCCCTATTGATCAGACTGTACATTGATGAAATGCCTCTTCCCCCTTCTACAAAGTTACAATGTACAGTCTGATCAATGGGGGAGGGGAGACTGAGGAAATGCCTCTTCCCCCTTCTACAAAGTTACAGTCTCCCCTCCCCCAGTGATCAGACTGTACATTGTAATTTTGTAGTAGGCAGGAGGATGCATTTCCTCAATCTCCCCTCCCCCAGACTGCAACATTGTAACATGCAAGTCACAAGGTGAGAGTCTGCAGCAGGGGGCTGATCCGTGTCAGACATTTGTGAACACAGCCAAAAACAACATCAGGATTTACATCTCCATCCATGTAGATAGTGACCCTGGATGATTCCTGAACAAAGATGGCGCCATCCTTCTGGAGAGAAAAGCAGATGAAGGCAATGTCGGGGGAGTACTGTGATCTCTGATAGAGGTAATAAATACCTGGAAGGGTTACACTGACGCAGTGCTGAGGATGATTGCAGTCCACATATCTGGTCACAAGATGACGGCTGCTATCGCTAACTTGCTTTGGCAAAATGCTAGTTGCCTGACTGTGGCTGGTTCTCAGTACTTCAGGGTAGGGAATGAAAGCCAGAAAGCATTTTATTATACGCCAATCTTTTTAATCCTTATGCATGCTGCAGCACCTTTCTGTTTTGGAGCGCACGTTAATGCGTAAAGGAGAGGTGACGTCATCACGCCTACTCACCTTGTGTTGCAAGCCAAACTGACTGGATAACAGACTGTGATGATCCTGATCTCTGTATAGTGGCGGTTAAATAGATGCTATTATATGCCAATCTTTAATCCATATGTATGCTGCGGCACCTTTTGTTTTGGAGTAAACGTTAACGCATAAAGGAGAGGATCCTAGTGACGTCATCACGCCTACTCGCTCTATGTTGCGAGCGGAGCCAACTGGACAGCAGATTGTAACGATCCTGTATGCTGCGGCACCTTTTGTTTTGGAGCACATGGTAATGCTTAAAGGAGAGGATCCTAGTGACGTCATCACGCCTACTCGCTCTGTGTTGCGAGTGGCGCTAACTGGATAACAGGCTGTAACGATCCCGATCTCTGTATATTGGTGGTTAAGTGGATGCTATTATATGCCAATCTTTTTAATCCATATGCATGTTGCAGCACTATGCATTTTTGGAGCGCATGTTAGCAGATGTGTGGGGGTGCTCTTAACAATTATTGACACCACCATGCATCTGGTAAAGGATAGCACGTTTCTGTGCATGTTGGGAAAATATGTACCTGATGAAGTCTCTGCCTATGGGAAGTATTGTGTAAAGGGGAGGATCCTAATGACGTCATCACACCTACTCGTTCTGTGGTGCTAGCCGAGCTGACTGGATGATAGACTGTAGGGATCCCGATCTCTGTACACTTGTGGTTAAGTAGATGATATTAAATGCCAATCTTTAATCCATATGCATGCTGCGGCACCTTTTGTTTTGGAATGCACGTTAACGTGTAAAGGAGAGGATCCTAGTGACGTCATCACGCCTACTCATTCTGTGGTGCGAACAGAGCCAACTGGATAACCGACTGTAAAAATCCTGATCACTGTATAGTGGTGGCTAAATGGATGCTATTATATGCCAATCTTTAATCCATATGTATGCTGCTGCACCTTTTGTTTTGGAGCGCATGTTAACAAGTAAAGGAAAGGATCCTAGTGACGTCATCACGCCTACTCCCTCTGTGTTGCGAGCGGAGCCAACTGGACAACAGACTGTAAAAATCCTGATCACTGTATAGTGGTGGTTAAGTGGATGATATTATATGCCAATCTTTAATCCATATGCATGCTGCGGCACCTTTTGTTTTGGAATGCACGTTAACGTGTAAAGGAGAGGATCCTAGTGACGTCATCACGCCTACTCATTCTGTGGTGCGAACAGAGCCAACTGGATAACCGACTGTAAAAATCCTGATCACTGTATAGTGGTGGCTAAATGGATGCTATTATATGCCAATCTTTAATCCATATGTATGCTGCTGCACCTTTTGTTTTGGAGCGCATGTTAACAAGTAAAGGAAAGGATCCTAGTGACGTCATCACGCCTACTCCCTCTGTGTTGCGAGCGGAGCCAACTGGACAACAGACTGTAAAAATCCTGATCACTGTATAGTGGTGGTTAAGTGGATGATATTATATGCCAATCTTTAATCCATATGCATGCTGCGGCACCTTTTGTTTTGGAATGCACGTTAACGTGTAAAGGAGAGGATCCTAGTGACGTCATCACGCCTACTCATTCTGTGGTGCGAACAGAGCCAACTGGATAACAGACTGTAACAATCCTAATCTCTGTATAGTGGTGGCTAAATAGATGCTATTATATGCCAATCTTTAATCCATATGTATGCTGCGGCACCTTTTGTTTTGGAGCGCATGTTAACAAGTAAAGGAAAGGATCCTAGTGACGTCATCACGCCTACTTGCTCTGTTGCGAGCGGAGCCAACTGGACATCAGATTGTAACAATCCTGATCTCTGTATAGTGGTGGTTAAGTGGATGATATTATATGCCAATCTTTAATCCCTATGCATGCTGCAGCACCTGTTTGTTTTGGAGCGCACGTTAACGCGTAAAGATGAGGATCCTAGTGACGTCATCGCGCCTACTCACTCTGTTGCAAGCGGAACCAAGTGGACAACAGACTGTAACAATCCTGATCTCTGCAGCGTTTTCACAAGATGGACGCAGTTGCTCTTTACGCGGCGGAGAATTCAGAGACCCGGAGTGTTTACCAGCTCTGCGGCGATCGGCGAGGAGGTGGATGCTAATTTCAGCCTGGGCACATAAATAATTCCACGGCGGCCGTGCCCAGAGGCCGGCTGGGAGAGGACTGACATTTCAAAACGAACAACCCGCAGTGCGAGCGGCTTTATCTGAGCGCGCGGCATGGGCGCAAGAACGCAATCCCCCAGCGATAGCTTCATAGCCAGCGCCAACAGCCATTGGAAATTTTTTTTTTTTTAAATATGAAGACAGGGTCATGGAAGCAAAAAATGTTGCAGCAAGAAGCTTCTACCGCGCCGATTTGTCCAATCAGAGTTCACGATTCCTCTTTGGCAGGGTGGTCCATCCATGCTTGGCATTTGCCGCCATTTTTGTTGGCGCTTTCGACGCCAGGATGGATTTTGCATTTCTTTAACTGATACCCCAGTAATGTGGACTCTGTTAGTTGTGGTGGGTTGCGCTTTTGTAACATACCTCCGTGAGGCTCCATTCACACTTTTGCAACTTCAAAATCGTGCGACTTTACAGTGCGGCTTGATGCGAATTTGGCACGACTTTGGATGAGTGCGGCTTGATGCGACTTTGGATGAGTGTGACTTTACAGTGCGGCTTGATGCGACTTTGGATGAGTGTGACTCTACAGTGCGGCTTGATGCGACTTTGGATGAGTGCGGCTTGATGCGACTTTGGATGAGTGCGCCTTTACAGTGCGGCTTGATGCGACTTTGGATGAGTGCGACTTTACAGTGCGGCTTGATGCGACTTTGGATGAGTGCGACTTTACAGTGCGGCTTGATGCGACTTTGGATGAGTGCGACTTTACAGTGCGGCTTGATGCGACTTTGGATGAGTGCGCCTTTACAGTGCGGCTTGATGCGACTTTGGATGAGTGCGACTTTACAGTGCGGCTTGATGCGACTTTGGATGAGTGCGCCTTTACAGTGCGGCTTGATGCGACTTTGGATGAGTGCGCCTTTACAGTGCGGCTTGATGCGACTTTAGATGAGTGCGACTTTACAGTGCGGCTTGATGCAACTTTGGCGCGACTTTGGATGAGTGCGCCTTTACAGTGCGGCTTGATGCGACTTTGGATGAGTGTGACTTTACAGTGCGGCTTGATGTACAGTACGGTTTTGGATGAGTGCGACTTTACAGTGCGGCTTGATGCGACTTTGGCGCGACTTTGGATGAGTGCGACTTTGGCTTTGACCAAGGATAAGTGTTTCCGCCCGTACAAAGCATACAGAAGTCGCATGTACAACATTCAGGTGCCTTTGTTCATTGTACAACTACATTTCTAAAACTTTAATAAAAAAAAAAAAAAAAAGATTGAAAATGAAAGGAGCGGGGGAATTTTATTGCAGTGTTTATCCCCGATTTATTATTTTTTTTTCTTTACTTCCTGTCTCGGTGACACAGCAGGAAGTACTTGGACAATCCATCACAGGGGATGCAATGGAAAGACAAAAAGCTCCAGCCAGCTCCTTTCTTTTGATTTTAAATAAACTGGTATGGGGTTGGATACTCTGCCAGATGTTTATCACTGTCTGTCTGGGGAGATTCGTTCTCACTTTCTATAAGGACAGGAAGTGAAGGAAAATCTTTCCAGTGGGGACACAGACAAAATGGTAAAAATGAGGATATTGGAAAATGTTTTTTATTGCTGTCTTTTCCTCTTCCCCGCTCTGTCCAGAACAAATGGCTGGAATTGTGCTTTAAAAATAAATCCTGAATTGGTTGGATGCCAATTTAAATGCCTCCAAATTGTGAGTTTAAAGGGGGAAAAAAACAGCTCGGTTTCTGTTTCTTACTTTGCGTTGTTTGTATGTTGCAACTTTAATGGTCTGCAGCTGTTTCCGATCGTGCACGCTTTCTGGGACAATTATCCACTTTGCACTTGGATGGGGCTCCGTCCCCCCGGGGCCGCAGGCGGATCATGTTTTGCAGATACCAGAAAAATCTTTGTTTTGGTGATTTTTGGATGCGGCGGAGTAGAAAGCTCTGCAATGTGATGCGATTGTTCAGGAAAGGTTAAAGCAAAAAAAATAAATTTGTTAGGAACAAAAACCTGCAGCTTTTATTTTTCAAAAAGTACAGAAACAGAAAATATCCCCCATAGTCCCAATCATTGTGTTCTGATCAGTTGTATAGCAGGATACCCAGAGCTGGAATGGACTGGTACCAGGACTGTGGGGTCCACATCTCCTTTATTGTATCTTTTTACTTTTCCCTCCCGTCTCTCCCTCTCTGTTTTCTTCTCCCTCTTCCTCTGTCTTATCTCCCCCCCCTCAATCATCCTTCTCCTAACTTTCACTCTCCTCTCTCCTCTTTCTCTTCTCCTCTCCTTTTTCTTTTTTCCTTTCCCTCTCCTCTTTCTTTTCTCCTCTCCCTCTCTCTTTTCTTCTCCCTTTTCCTCTGTCTCATTTTCCCTCCCCCTCAATCATCCTTCTCTTCTCCTCTCCCTCTCCTCTTTCTCTTCTCCTCTCTTCTCTCCTCCTCTTTCTCTTCTCTCCTCTCCCTCTCCTTTCTCTTTTCCCTCTCCTCTTGTCTCTTTCTCCTCTTGTCTCTTTCTCCTCTCTCCTCTCTTTCTCCTCTCTCCTCTCCTCTCTTTCTCCTCTCTCCTCTCTTTCTCCTTTCTCCTCTCTCCTCTCTTTCTCCTCTTTCTCCTCTCTCCTCTCTTTCTCCTCTCTCCTCTCTTTCTCCTCTTTCTCCTCTCTCCTCTCTTTCTCCTCTCTCCTCTCTCCTCTCTTTCTCCTCTCCTCTCTTTCTCCTCTCTCCTCTCTTTCTCCTCATCCTCTCTTTCTCCTCATCCTCTTCTCCTCCTCCTCCTGCTCCTCTCATTTCCTCCTCCCCTCTTCTCCTCTTCTCTTCCTCCCCTCTTCTCCTCTTCTCTTCCTCCCCTCTTCTCCTCCTCTCCTCTTCTCTTCCTCCCCTCTTCTCCTCCTCTCCTCTTCTCCTCCTCCTCCCCTCTTCTCCTCCTCCTCCCCTCTTCTCCTTCTCCTCCTCCTCTCATTTCCTCCTCCTTCTCCTCTCATTTCCTCCTCCTTCTCCTCTCATTTCCTCCTCCCCTCTTCTCCTCCTCCCCTCTTCTCCTCCTCCCCTCCTCCCCTCTTTTCTCCTCCTCCCCTCTTTTCTCCTCCTCCCCTCTTCTCCTCTTCTCCTCCTCCCCTCTTTTCTCCTCCTCCCCTCTTCTCCTCTTCTCCTCCTCCTCCCCTCTTCTCCTCCTCCCCTCTTCCCCTCTTCTCCTCCTCCCCTCTTCCCCTCCTCCCCTCTTCCCCCCTCCTCCCCTCTCCTCCCCTCTCCTCCCCTCTTCCCCTCTTCCCCTCTCCTCCCCTCTTCCCCTCTCCTCCCCTCTTCCCCTCTCCTCCCCTCTTCCCCTCTCCTCCCCTCTTCCCCTCTCCTCCCCTCTTCTCCTCCTCCCCTCTTCTCCTCCTCCCCTCTTCTCCTCCTCCCCTCCTCTCCTCCTCCCCCTCTCCTTCTCCCCCCTCTTCTCCCCTTCCCCTTCTCCTCCTCTCCTCTTCTCCTCCTCTCCTCTTTCTCTCTCTTTCCTCCACTCCTCTCCTGTCTGTCTTCTCTTTCTCTCTCTTCCCCCCCCCCATCTTCCCACTCTTCTCTCTCTTTTCCTCTGTCTCTTCTCCCCTCCCCTTCCCTTGGTCTGTCTTTTCTCTTCCTCTATCTCTCCCATCCTCTCCCCCCTTCTTCCCTCTCTTCCTTTCTTTTCTCTCCTCCTTTTATTCCTCTCTCCCCTCCTCCCTTCTCTTTTTCTCTCTCTCCCTCCTTCTAATCCTCTCCTCTCTTTCTCCTCTCTCTCTCTCTCTTCACTTTCTTCTTCCTGCTCACTCTCCCCCCCCCCCCCTTTTCCTCTCTTATTTCTGTCTTTCATTTTTTTCTCTTTCTCTCCTATTGTTTTCTTATTTCTTCTTTTTTTTATCCCCCCCCCCTTATCTCGATCCTCATACCTCCTCTTCAGGTTGTTGTGTTGGTCCCATACCTTTGATGCCCCCCCCCCCCCTATCAGTTCTTACATAACACTTTGACTTTCCCTCACCCTGCAATCATCTAATTCTCACCAGGGTGTGTATATGACTCATACGGGAAGGTAGCAATTCTCGGCTCCCTGCGGAACGCATCTCGGGGCCAACGCAACAAATGGATCTCCAACTAAAATGATAACAATGTGCCCATCGCCTCCCATCCTCCTGTGTAGGGATAACGGGCAGATTTCCAGAGATACAATCTGATTTTCACCGGCTGCGCTTGTTAGCGAGGGTGGGAGTTGATGCATGTCACCGGCTCAGATGGAAATTGGTGGCTGCCCACTCGTGTCTCACTGGTGATGGAGCCGGTGGGGTGTGTGGGAGAGGGGTGCGATCGCTGTTTATTGCCAGGATTCTTTCAGAGGTGGGTAATCGCTGTGTCCTCCCCGCTGCATCTCTTGTTTGTCTAATTACAGCTTGGATGCATCGGCGTTCTTTGTAGGCCAGTAATTACATGATGAGCGCAATTATTAACCTGAAAGGCGCTGGTTTATAAATGGATTCTTTTATCTTTTATAATAAAAAGTAAAAGCAGAGCGCATGGCTCTAAAAGTGCACCTAAAATGTATAAACTGGCTGGCCAAAGGCATGAGAGGATAGCCAACATGTAGACATGTCTTAGTGATGTCACTGGTCTGCATTGAATGGATAGGCAAGGGTCTCGGTGATGTCACTGGTCTCTAGTGATGGATAGGCTGTGTTCTCATGAATATGAAGGATCTCGGTGATGTCACTGGTCTCCAGTGATGGATAGGCTGTGTTCTCATGAATATGAAGGGTCTCGGTGATGTCACTGGTCTCCAGTGATGGATAGGCTGTGTTCTCATGAATATGAAGGATCTCGGTGATGTCACTGGTCTCCAGTGATGGATAGGCTGTGTTCTCATGAATATGAAGGGTCTCGGTGATGTCACTGGTCTCCAGTGATGGATAGGCTGTGTTCTCATGAATATGAAGGGTCTCGGTGATGTCACTGGTCTCTAGTGATGGATAGGCTGTGTTCTCATGAATATGAAGGGTCTCGGTGATGTCACTGGTCTCCAGTGATGGATAGGCTGTGTTCTCATGAATATGAAGGGTCTCGGTGATGTCACTGGTCTCTAGTGATGGATAGGCTGTGTTCTCATGAATATGAAGGGTCTCGGTGATGTCACTGGTCTCCAGTGATGGATAGGCTGTGTTCTCATGAATATGAAGGGTCTCGGTGATGTTACTGGTCTCTAGTGATGGATAGGCTGTGTTCTCATGAATATGAAGGGTCTCGGTGATGTCACTGGTCTCCAGTGATGGATAGGCTGCGTTCTGATGAATATGAAGGGTCTTGGTGATGTCACTGGTCTCTAGTGATGGATAGGCTGTGTTCTCATGAATATGAAGGGTCTTGGTGATGTCACTGGTCTCCAGTGATGGATAGGCTGCGTTCTGATGAATATGAAGGGTCTTGGTGATGTCACTGGTCTCCAGTGATGGATAGGCTGTGTTCTCATGAATATGAAGGGTCTTGGTGATGTCACTGGTCTCCAGTGATGGATAGGCTGCGTTCTGATGAATATGAAGGGTCTTGGTGATGTCACTGGTCTCCAGTGATGGATAGGCTGTGTTCTCATGAATATGAAGGGTCTCAGTGATGTCACTGGTCTCCAGTGATGGATAGGCTGCGTTCTGATGAATATGAAGGGTCTCGGCGATGTCTCTGGTCTCTAGTGATTGGATAGGCTGTGTTCTCATGAATATGAAGGGTCTTGGTGATGTCACTGGTCTCTAGTGAATGGATAGGCTGTGTTCTCATGAATATGAAGGGTCTCGGTGATGTCACTGGTCTCTAGTGAATGGATAGGCTGTGTTCTCATGAATATGAAGGGTCTCGGTAAAGTCATTGGTCTACATTAAATGGATAGGCTGCGTTCTTATGAATATGAAGGGTCTCGGTGATGTCACTAGTCTCTGGTGATGGATAGGCTGTGTTCTCATGAATATGAAGGGTCTCGGTGATGTCATTGGTCTCTAGTAAATGGATAGGCTGTGTTCTCACGAATATGAATGGTCTCGGTGATGTCACTGGTCTCCAGAAAATGGATAATCTGCGTTCTCATGAATATGAAGGGTCTCGGTGATGTCACTGGTCTCCAGAAAAATGGATAATCTGCGTTCTCATGAATATGAAAGGTCTTGGTGATGTCACTGGTCTGCATTGAATGGATAGGCAACGTTCTCATGAATATGAAGGGTCTCGGTGATGTCACTGGTCTGCATTGAATGGATAGGCAACGTTCTCATGAATATGAAGAGTCTCGGTGATGTCACTGGTCTGCATTGAATGGATAGGCAACTTTCTCATGAATATGAAGGGTCTCGATGATGTCACTGGTCTCTAGTGATGGATAGGCTGTGTTCTCATGAATATGAAGGGTCTCGGTGATGTCACTGGTCTCTAGTGATGGATAGGCTGTGTTCTCATGAATATGAAGGGTCTCGGTGATGTCACTGGTCTCTAGTGATGGATAGGCTGTGTTCTCATGAATATGAAGGGTCTCGGTGATGTCACTGGTCTCTAGTGATGGATAGGCTCTGTTCTCATGAATATAAAGGGTCTCGATGATGTCACTGGTCTCTAGTGAATGGCTAGGCTACATTCTCATGAATATAAAGAGTCTTGGTGATGTTGCTGGTCTCTAGTGAATGGAAAGGTCTCAATCAGCCATAACATCATGACCACCTACATAATAATGTGTAGGTCACCCTTTTGGCACCCAAACAGCCTCGACCCATCAAGGCATGGACTCCACTAGACCTCTGAAGGTATACTGTGGTATCTGGCCCCAAGCCGTCGATAGCAGATCTTTTAAGTCCTGTAAGTTGGGAGGTGGGGCCTCCATTGATTGGACTTGTTTTTCCAGCACATCCCACAGATGTTCAATTGGATTGAGATCTGGAGAATTTGGAGGCCATATCAACACCTCAAACCTATCGTAGTGTTCCTCAAACCATTCTTGAACCAATAATAATGACAGGGCACATTATTCTGCTGAAAGAGACCACTGCCATTGGGGAACATCAATTCCACAAAAGAGAGTACTTGGCATCAACAGTGCTTAGGTAGACGGTACGTGTCAAAGTATCCACATAAATGGCAGGACTCCAGGTGTCCCAGCAGCACATTGCTCAAAGCATCACACTGCACCACACCTGGCCATCCATACGGTGTAAAAGAAAATGTGATTCAGACCAGGCCACCTTCTTTCATTGTTCCGTGGTTCAGTTCTGATGCTCACGTGGCCATTGTAAGTACTTTTGGCTATGGACACAGGTCAGCATGGGCACCCTGGACCGATCTTCAGCTACGCACCTCCCTACACAAGAAACATTTTTTTTTTTCTGCTTCAAGTTCAGGGACAACATGTTTACTAGCTGCCTAATATATATCACCACCTTTCAGATGCCATTGTAAGCTGTCAGTGGTCATAATGTTATGGCTCATCAGATAGATATAGATATATAGATAGACACTCTCTCTCTCTCTCTCTCTCTCTCTCTCTCTCTCTCTCTCTCTCTCTCTCTCTCATCAGACATCACTAACCAGATCAATCGCTGTTTTTGGTAGAAATGATATCTCTACATGGCAAATAATTTACTAGCAGGTGTAGTAGAGTAATAGAAATCCAACAGACCCAACAGTCATGACATGCATGCTGCTGATTCTGTGTAGTTGAATCACTCATTGAAAGGGGCGTGTTCAAAATAATAGCAGTGTGGAGTTCTATTAGTGAGGTCATTCATTCTTTGAAAAACAGGTGGCAATTATTGCCCTTATTTAGGGAAGGAAGGCAGAAAATGTTGTACATGCTGGTTACAGTGCATTTCTCTCTGAAATTCTGAGGAAAATGGGTCGTTCCAGACATTGTTCAGAAGAACAGCGTACCTTGATTAAAAAGTTGATTGGAGAGGGGAAAACATATAAAGAAGTGCAGAAAATTATCGGCTGCTCAGCTAAAATGATCGCAAATGCTTTAAAATGGCAACCAAAACCTGAAAGACGTGGAAGAAAGCGAAAAACTACCATTGGAATGGATAGAAGAATAGCCAAAATGGGGCGGACTCAGCCAACAATCAGCTCCAGGAAGATGAAAGAAGGTGTGACATTCCCTGTGAGGACTGTTACAATTAGAAGACGCCTATGTGAAGCCAAGCTATCTGCAAGAAGTCCCCGCAAAGTCCCACTGTTGGGAAAAAGACGTGTGCTGAAGAGGTTACAATTTGCCAAAGAGCACATTGACTGGCCTAAAGAGAAATGGCGCAACATTTTGTGGACTGATGAAAGTAAGATTGTTCTTTTTGGGTCTAGTGGGCGGAGACAGTTTGTCAGACGACCCCCAAACACTGAATTCAAGCCACAGTACACTGTGAAGACAGTGAAGCATGGTGGTGCAAGCATCATGATATGGGGATGTTTCTCATACTACGGTGTTGGGCCTATTTATCGCATACCAGGGATCATGGATCAGTTTGAATACATCAGAATACTTGAAGAGGTCATGCTGCCTTATGCTGAAGAGGAAATGCCCTTGAAATGGGTGTTCCAACAAGACAACGACCCCAAACACACCAGTAAACATGCAACATCTTGGTTCCAGACCAACAAGATGGACGTTATGGAGTGGCCAGCCCAATCCCCGGATCTTCATCCAATAGAAAACTTGTGGGGTGACATCAAAAATGCAGTTTCTGAGGCAAAACCAAGAAATAGAGAAGAACTGTGGAATGCGGTCCAATCATCCTGGGCTGGAATACCTGTTCACAGGGGCCAGAAGTTGGGGGACTCCATGCAACACAGATGTACAGCAGTTCTCAGAAACAGTGCGACTACAACCAAATATTCATGAAGTCATTCAAAGGAAAGCAAAATCTTCAAACATTTCTCAGTTTATATAGTGAATGTTTGAGTTTGTAAAGAAGAATACAAACACTGCGATTTTTTTGAACCGTCTAAT
This sequence comes from Staurois parvus, assembly GCF_062004578.1. Classification (NCBI taxonomy): domain Eukaryota; kingdom Metazoa; phylum Chordata; class Amphibia; order Anura; family Ranidae; genus Staurois; species Staurois parvus. The sequence goes on from NW_028319273.1 coordinate 762,947, forward strand.
ATTCACTTTTCTTCAATTTTGTTAGAGGAACAACACAAATTTGATCTATTTTTCTTCATGTTTTGATTTGGAATAGAATGTGTCGTGTTCCCAATGCATTTGTGTGGATGGAAATAAAAGCTATTAGAAGGATTTTCAGCTTTATTCACTTTTTTCAACACACTGCTATTATTTTGAACACAACTGTATACACACACGATGTCACATACGGAATAAAGTGTCAGTACAGAGGTAGAACTTGTCCGGACTTGTTGGAAGGGAAGGCCGTGTATTGGTAACATTCCCACATTGATATGAATACACACAATACAGCCTTGTTCAAAGATCCTCTCTATAGTGCAGAATGTAGAGCTCAGCTACCATAAATCAGATTTCTGGTCTTCGAAAAACAGAACGAAAAATTGCGGTGGGTCGCTGTGCTGTGCTCTTGTTTCATCGATGTCTAATTGCGATTTCTCCTGCAGTTTGGCATTCTGTGTGTTTTCTTAGCAGATGGCTGTGAATTTGCTGCGATAATTACATGTGACAGGAGAGGAGGCAGATAGAGAGATGAGAACTGTTATTCACAGTAATGCTGTGCGACCGCATCGCTGCGTGCTGGAAACGTTTCACCGTTCCCCTCGATCTTTGTTTATGTGCCGCTTCTAAAGGGTGACTCCGCCTGCACTTTTTTCGAATGTTACAGTACAATGCAATTGAAGGCCGAGCGCAAAAACCGATGTTTTAAATATATTCCTCAATGGCCACAAAGGATAGAAATCTACAATGAAGTATGTTGCCCCTTTAAGAATGATACCAGAAATGTGCTCAGTATATCATTTTTGTAATGGCAATACATAAAAGTCAAAAAGTGCCTGGTGATCATGGCCATTCCCTTAGCAGGCCCCTTGGCCCCCAAGGTGCCATTCTACCATCCAGCCCTCCATAGTTAGAGTGACAGCGGCTTCTGTACATCCGCAGCTCCTGCTCTCCAGCTTCTGCGGCTCCTGCTCTCATTCGGCTCCTGCTCTCATTCGGCTTCTGCGGCTCCTGCTTTCATTCGACTCCTGCTCTCATTCGGCTTTTGCGGCTCCTGCTCTCATTCGGCTCCTGCTGTCATTCAGCTCCTGCTCTCATTCGGCTTCTGTGGCTCCTGCTCTCATTCGGCTCCTGCGGCTCTTGCTCTCATGCGGCTCCTGCTCTTCTGCGGCTGCTACTCTCATTCGGCTCCTGCTCTCCTGCGTTTTCTGCTCTCCTGCATTTTCTGCTCTCCTGCATTTTCTGCTCTCCTGCGTTTTCTGCTCTCCTGCGTTTTCTGCTCTCCTGCGTTTTCTGCTCTCCTGCATTTTCTGCTCTCCTGCATTTTCTGCTCTCCTGCGTTTTCTGCTCTCCTGCAGCTCCTTTTCTCTTGCAGCTCCTGTTCTCTTGCGGCTCTTTTTTTCTTGCGGCTCTTGTTCTCTTGCGGCTCTTGTTCTCCTGCGGCTCTTGTTCTCCTGCGGCTCTTGTTCTCCTGCGGCTCTTGTTCTCCTGCGGCTCTTGTTCTCCTGCGGCTCTTGCTCTCCTGTGGCTCCTGCTCTTATTCGGCTCCTGATCTCCTGCGGTTTCTGCTCTCCTGCAGCTCTTGTTCTCTTGCAGCTCTTGTTCACTTGTGGCTCCTGTTCTCTTGTGGCTCTTGCTCTCCTGCTGCTCCTGCTCTCCTGCTGCTCCTGCTTTTATTCGACTTTTGCTCTCATTTTGGCTCCTGTGGCTCTTGCTCTCATTCGGCTCCTGCTCTTCTGCGGCTCCTACTCTCATTCGGCTCCTGCTGTTCTGTGGCTCCTGCTCTCATTTGACTCCTGCGGCTCCTTCTCTCATTCGGCTCCTGCTGCTCCTGCTCTCATTTGGCTCTTGCGGCTCCTGTTCTCTTGCGGCTCCTGTTTTCCTGCGGCTCCTGTTTTCCTGTGGCTCCTGTTTTCCTGTGGCTCCTGCTCTCATTTGGCTCCTGCTCTCATTTGGCTCCTGCTCTCATTTGGCTCCTGCTCTCATTTGGCTCCTGCTCTCCTTCGGCTCCTGCTCTCCTGCAGCTCCTGCATATCTTCCTGCTGGTTACTGACCAGGCCAGGCATGAAAGCAGATCTTCCCTAACATGGTCAGTTTGCATCTCTTCCACTGACTGGGGAATGACTAGACATGAGCAGTTCATTTTAGGTCCAAATCGAAATTCTGACAAAATTTTCATTATTCAGATGTATCCAAATTTTCTAATTACAATAGTAACGAGTTTAAACAAATCCGAAATAACAAAAAGAAATTTCAGCTAAAATTCAAATTGAATCAAAAAAATTTAATTTAGAAAACAAATTCGAAATATAAACAGATTGCTGACTCCTCCTGATTTCCTTCAAAGGCTATCTGTATTAGTGTTTTGGAATACAGCCACCCTCCGAAATTCGAATTTCAAATAGAATAAAACAGAATAGAATAGAACATAAAAGAATACAATAGGAAATAAAGGCATAGAACAATAACTAATTGAATAAAATAGAATAGAAAATAAATTGGAATAGAATAATCTAAAATTGAATATAGCCGTCTTCAAAAATGCGAATTTCGACGAGAATAGAATAAAATAGAATAGAAAATAATAGAACTGAATAGAGTATAAAAGAATAAATTAGAACAGAAGAAAATAGAACATAACCAAATCTCCCGAATTTCGAATAGAATAGAACCAACTATTCTTCACAATGAATTTGGATCGATTCGATATGTTCAATTTGAATGTTTCAAATCTATTGGAAAAAATGTAATCCGGTTGAAAATGAATAAACTGAAGGAAACTAATTTAGTTACTAATGCAAAAAAATGAAATTGGTAACTAAAATCAAAACAAAACAAATATTTTCATTCTGCGCATGTGTACAAATTATGGGACCCCGTGCCTATGCGTGGTATGCCTGTGGGCTCCATAGCCAGATTACAAGCTGCCGTCCAGCCCTCCATGGTTTGAGTGACGGGTGGTTCCTGCACGTCTGCGGTTCCTGCACATCTGCGCCGTGCACTACTTTAGAAATCGGTGCGGCTCCGACCAAGTCGTGTGTCTTGCAAATCGCATGCCAAGTCGCATCCAGTGTGAACAGGGACTTACTGTAGCACAGACCTGCGACTGGAGGAAGAGTCTGCATAGCACCCGTCATTCACTGATGGCAGTTCCAATGCTATGTTGTCTCTAAATATCACCCAAACCGTACTCTCCGCTCCTCCCACGACCTCCTGCTCTCTAGCTCCCTTGTCTCCTCCTCCGATGCTCGTCTCCAGGACTTCTCCAGAGCTTCCCCCATCTTCTGGAACTCTCTACCCCAATCTATCAGACTATCACCTACTCTGCTCACTTTTTTTTTTGCAAAAGGTGGAATTTGCCTTTTTTAAATATTTATGATCTCTTCCTGATGAGCCTCCCCCCTCTTTCTCTCTCTCTCTCTCTCTCCTCCCCCTCTCTCTTTCTCTCTTCCCCCCTCTCTCTCTCTCTCCCCCTCCCCTCTTTCTCCCCCCTCTCCCCCCCTCCCCCTCTCTCTCCCCCCCCTCTCTCTCCCCCCCTCCCCCTCTCTCCCCCCCTCCCCCTCTCTCTCCCCCTCCCCCCCTCCCCCTCCCTCCCCCTCCCTCCCCCTCCCTCTCTCCCTCTATCCCCCCTCTCTCCCCCCTCTCTCCCTCTATCCCCCCTCTCTCCCTCTCTTCTCTCTCTCTCTCTTCCCCCCTCTCTCTTCCCACTCTCTCTCTCTTCCCCCCTCTCTCTTCCCACTCTCTCTCTCTTCTCTCCCACTCTCTCTCTTCTCTCCCACTCTCTCTCTTCTCTCTCTCTCTCTCTTCCCCCCTCTCTCTTCCCCCCCTCTCTTCCCTCTCTCTCTCTTTCTCTCTCTTCTCCCCCTCTCTTCTCTATCTCTTCTCTTTCTTTCTCTCTCTCTTCTCTCCCCCCCCCTCTCTCCCCTCTCTTCCCTCTCTCCCCTCTCTTCCCTCTCTCCCTCCCCCTCTCTCTTCCCTCTCTCCCTCCCCCTCTCTCTTCTCTCTCCCTCCCCCTCTCTCTTCTCTCTCCCTCCCCCCCTCTCTCTTCTCTCTCCCTCCCCCCCTCTCTCTTCTCTCTCCCTCCCCCCCTCTCTCTTCTCTCTCCCTCCCCCCCTCTCTCTTCTCTCTCCCTCCCCCCCTCTCTCTTCTCTCTCCCTCCCCCCTCTCTCTTCTCTCTCCCTCCCCCCCTCTCTCTCCCCCCCCCTCTCTTCTCTCTCCCCCCCCTCTCTTCTCTCCCCCCCCTCTCTTCTCTCTCCCCCCCCCTCTCTTCTCCCCCCCCCCTCTTTTCTCCCCCCCCCCCTCTTCTCTCTCCCTCCCCCTCTTCTCTCTCCCTCCCCCTCTCTCTTCTCTTTCCCTCTCCCTCTCTCTCTTCTCTCTCCCTCCCCCTCTCTCTTCTCTCTCCCTCCCCCCCTCTCTCTTCTCTCTCCCTCCCCCCCTCTCTCTTCTCTCTCCCTCCCCCCCTCTCTCTTCTCTCTCTCTCCCCCCCTCTCTCTTCTCTCTCCCTCCCCCCCTCTCTCTTCTCTCTCCCTCCCCCCCTCTCTCTTCTCTCTCCCTCCCCCCCTCTCTTCTCTCTCCCCCCCCTCTCTTCTCTCTCCCCCCCCTCTTCTCTCTCCCTCCCCCTCTCTCTTCTCTCTCCCTCCCCCCCTCTTCTCTCTCCCTCCCCCTCTCTCTCCCCCTCTCTCTTCTCTTTCCCTCTCCCTCTCTCTCTTCTCTCTCTCTCTGGGGTCTGGCAGTGGGCGGGCGGCTGCAGGTGTTGCTGATCACACATTCCATCCCGCTAATAAAAGCGCAGTGAGGATTATTTTCATTCCTGATCAGTGCAAGAAAAACACAGAGAGGAATCTCCCAGACATTCCTGCCCTAATGGAGAGGCAGCCTGAATCACAGATCCCGTCTCTCCCTGCCTGTTTATCAAAAGGGGGGGTGATAAGGGGGGGGGTCATCCGGGATATAATGGGGCCTAATGAGAGCTTTTCATCTGTACTGCCGACACCCATTTTAGAGCCCATTCACACTTGTGCGACTTGTCGTGCAACTCTGGGGTCCTGTGTTTCCCAATAAGTACTATTCATATCCGTGCGAATTCAAGTCGCAACGACTTGAAAGTAGTTTCTCTACTACTTTGGTATGACTTTCATGTGACTTAAAGGCCATAGACTTCAATTTAAACCCTCCAAAGTTGCATGAAAGTCGCACCTGAATGATATCCATGCGACTTTATGCAGCAGAAACAATCATGCTTGGTCAAAGCCAAAGTTGCACTCATCCAAAGTCACATCAAAGTCATCTGTAAAGTCGCATTGTCATGTCAAGTCAAGTGTGACTTAAAGAAGAATTCTGGGATCAGCAAATACTGTCTGAATCCATCTATCATGTGTCTTCTCCTTGAATCTCAGTGAGCTTTGTGTATTCCTTCCAGATCCGTGCAGTGATCCAGTGTGAGACTTCCTGTAATAAAGACCGCTCACTGCTGCTGTCTCTCCTTGTGCAGAGGGACTGGACTAAGAATTCCAATCCGCTATTATATTTGACATGAAAAAGTCTTGCGGTTGCAACAATGTATCTATTTGTATCCATTTCAGATACAGATGTTTTTATTTGGATACAAATGGATACATTGTTGCAACCGCAATACATTTTCATGTCAAATATAATAGCGGATTGGAATTCTTCATCTTTTCCTTCTTCCTTTCCTCCTCCTTCTTCCTTCTTCCTTCTTTCTTCTTCCTCCTTCTTTCTTCTTCCTCCTTCTTTCTTCTTCCTCCTCCTTCTTTCTTCTTTTTTCTTTCTTCTTCCTCCTCCTTTCTTCTTCTTTTTTCTTTCTACTTCCTTCTTTCTGCTTCCTCCTCCTTCTTTCTTCTTCCTCCTCCTTTCTTCTTCCTCCCTCCTCCTTCTTCCTTCTTCTCCTTCCTCCTCCTTCTTCCTTCTTCTGCTTCCTCCTCCTTCTTCCTTCTTCTCCTTCCTCCTCCTTCTTCCTTCTTCTCCTTCCTCCTCCTTCCTCCTCCTTCTTCCTTCTTCTCCTTCCTCCTCCTTCTTCCTTCTTCTCCTTCCTCCTCCTTCTTCTTCCTCCTCCTTCTTCCTTCTTCTCCTTCCTTCTTCTCCTTCCTTCTTCTCCTTCCTCCTCCTTCTTTCTTCTTCTCCTTCCTCCTCCTTCTTTCTTCTTCTCCTTTCTCCTCCTTCTTTCCTCTTCTCCTTCCTCCTCCTTCTTTCTTCTTCTCCTTCCTCCTCCTTCTTTCTTCTTCTCCTTTCTCCTTCTTTTTTTCTTCTTCTCCTTCCTCCTCCTTCTCTCTTCTTCTCCTTCCTCCTCCTTCTTTCTTCTTCTCCTTCCTCCTCCGTCTTTCTTCTTCTCCTTCTTCTTTCTTCTTGTCCTTCCTCCTTCTTCTTTCTTCTTCTCCTTCCTCCTCCTTCTTTCTTCCTTCTTCTTCTTCCTTCCTTCTTCCTTCCAATTAACCCACTAATGCCGGCCAATTTTTGACCCGTCTCTGGCCGGCATTAGTGTGAACCCGGTCTGAAGGGAAGGCTGGAGTCGAACGTCCATTGCTGTTGCCCCCGGCATCTTCCATACACATTTGGCATAGTTACGCGTTTCAGCGGTAAGAATGGCAGAGTGTACATGGGTGAGGACAGCTTTGGTTCTGAATAATAGATCACCGTTAGAGGAAGGGACTGAATATTTCATGAGGACACGTTCCACGGCTGAGAGCTGCTGAAGACAGAGAGATGCGGATCTCCCGCGCCGCGTGTTCACCGCTCAGTTGGCCAATGAGGCTCCTCCCTTGCCCCCCCCCGCCTGTGTACCTCCACAGGAAAATCCATACTGTCTCTTCTCATGTGAGATGATTGATGGAATGCCCCCAGGAAAAGGTTTCCCAAGCCGGAGAGACTAAACATGAAATGTGAATCAGATCTTCGGGTGTCTGGAAGTCGTTCTCATGCATTCTTGGGTTTTAAGGGCGTACTGGCCCTTTAAGAAGTCTCTGGAAAGGGCCACCAAACAGGAGCCAAAAATTTGAAGGTGACTTTCGATATTCTTAACTTTTTTCAGCGTTTATTACAGTAATCCCTGGTGATCCTGCCATGTCGGTCATTGTTCAGGCACTTCCTGTTATAGGGTGACACTGCTCCGCCCCTGTCTCCCAATTGTGATCCTGTGTTGTCATCCAGGAGGTTTTCATCTCATAATACACAGGCATGGCCACCTGGATTGTACTGTGAGCTGCAGATGTGCGGCTGTCAGTGTGCAAAAAATGCTAGCAGTCGGAGTCAGATACCAGCTCAGTGGACTACAGAACCCCCCCCATATTATGGAGACAAGGGGGAGGTGTTCTATAGTCCTACCACGTTTGTAATCTTAGGGTGACAATGCTGCTCCTCCATAGATACAATGGAGGAATGAAAAGTATTGCCCTGTGTTGTTCCCAGCTGTCTCTATGGACTACAGAACCCCCCCCCCATATTATGGAGACAAGAGGGAGCTGTTCTATAGTCCTAGCACACTTGTAATCTTAGGGTGACAATGCTGTTCCTCTATAGATACAATGGAGGAATGAAAAGTATTGCCCTGTGTTGTTCCCAGCTGTCTCTGTGGACTACAGAACCCCCCTCCTATTATGGAGACAAGGGGGAGGTGTTCTATAGTCCTAGCACACTTGTAATATTAGGGTGACAATGCTGCTCCGACATAGATACAATAGAGGAATTAAAAGCTTTTCCCTGTGTTGTTCCCAGCTGTCTCTATGGACTACAGAACCCCCCCCCCATATTATGGAGACAAGGGGGAGGTGTTCTATAGTCCTAGCACACTTGTAATCTTAGGGTGACAATGCTGCTCCTCCATAGATACAATGGAGGAATGAAAAGCTTTGCCCTGTGTGGTTCCCAGCTGTCTTTGTGGACTACAGAACACCCCCCCCCCACACACACACACACACACACACACCAGGGGTTATTTTAACAAAAGTTCAGGTGTAAAGAGACTGGAATCGACTTTTGAGAAGCCATTAATGTGAGATTTTAGAGGCTGTCCGACTCGATGAAGTAGTGTAGAGCGATCACTGATCCGCCATGGGCACAGTTTGTGAGAAGCAGCCGATGGGAGCGCCGCGTCCTGCGCTCTGCGGATTGGTGTTGTGGATCTGGTTCAGACAACAGTGTGGCGTTTGTGCGGGTAAGGCGTCCTCGGAATTATTCCGGTCATGTCCGGATCTTTAAGACGTTGTTTGTTGAATAACGAATGCGCCCCGGGGAAGCGAACTGCGACACGGACAGCCTCGGAGCGAATGTGAAATCCTCCTTCAGACCTCCTGGTGGAAGGCTACATCATGTTCATGATTCCCCGGAGAGGAGCCTCCATCTATTTTGGGAAAAGGAACGCCAACAAGTCGATCTTTCCGCTCTAATTGGTCAAAGAGAACGCCATTCGAGAATCAATGAAGAATGGGGGGGGGGCGCCGCTTTACTTTTTCTTCACCTGAATCTGTTGCAGCCATATTCAGCAGGACTTTCAGAGTGCAGCTGTATGTCACATGACCAGGGGTGGACTGACCATTTGGAAACTTAAGGTCCCGGGGTCAGTAGGGGGCCCCATGAGATACCCCTGGCACCTTTTTCATAGGCCTTTTTGAGTTTGGGCAAGGACACGGGCCCCATGATCCCTTATTGCCCGGGGGCCCCATGAGTTGTCAGTCTGCCCCTGCACATGACTGTACTGTATGGAGGAGAGGTACTAATGCAGGCCATAGATGGGGAGAAAAACGGCAGATTTTCGGCCGATTAACGAACTATCGGTCGGTCTAAAAAACTTACCTGACCACCAATTATTACGAAAATCGGCCGATTAATGAGTAACCTATAACGGGAAATGATGTCATTTTGTGACCTTTGTGATCCTTTTTCGGAAAACGATCGTTCGTTTTTGACCATCAATGAGGATAAAGTCGGGCGTTTTTCGAAAATTTTCCAACATCACCGATAATCTGAAAGTCCAAAATACACGAAAAACGGCCGACAAAATCGTCCACTAACGATAAGATAATCGGCCGGTTTTATTTTCGGACGAAAAATCGGCCGTTTTTCTCCCCATCTATGGCCTGCATTAGGCTCTGGTCACAGTTTGCTTTTTGTCCATTTGGCAGTGCTTTACATAGTTCGTTTTGCGTTTTCTTGCGTTTTTACCGCGTTTGCGGTTTTTTGTTCAGCTTTTTTTTTGTCGTTTCTAAAGTGGAATTTTTTTCGTTGCTTGGCAGAATAAAACTCAAAACGCAGAAAAAACGCACTACCATGCATTTCAGCAGCTTCTCCATTGAACTCTATTGTAGCAAAAACACTGCTTTTAAAAATGTCCCCGACCCTTTCCAAAAATGCAGCGGCTCAAAAAAGCATCGATGTGAACGTGTTCCATAGGAAACCATGTTAAATGAACTAAAAAATGTATAATAGGTGAGCGCACAAAGTGAACCAAATAAGCTGCTAGCATAAAAGAATAAACCCCTAAATCCTCAGATAAACCAGAAACAAATATGCAGCGCTATATATAAAGTGACGTGCAAAAAGGCGCAAAGATGACTGCGCAATAATGGTGACAATAAATATCGTCAACGTGACGAGTGCAAATGTGAATGGATGAATCACAAAACAAAATATAAATATAATGGTGAAATGAATTTCAGTGATCAATTATAATACCTAAAACCAAGCACAATAATACACTCGGCTATGAGCTCATGAATCAACAGTTCAGTTGCCAATCAGAACCCACTTTACTGAGACGGGACCAGCTAAGGCGGTCGATTATTTGCAAAGTATGGAAGCCAGTGGACCAATGTAACAGCCAGGAGACGGGCAGAGCGTGAGGTCAGCCAAGGCCATCCCTTTGAAAACGTGATTTCGCATGAAACGCGTCAGGAGGAGCCTTGCCGTGCTGACAGAGGAGAGATCTGTATTGTTTACATACAGTTCTCTCCCCCATCGGGAATACTCGGCGATCACCGAGTGCTGGCGCGTAATCACCGGTCGGGACCTGGTGATTGACAGCCAAGGCCGTGAATAGTGGCGCGGGTATGGAACGCGTGTGGCTTGCGTGCTCCCCCTACCCGGAACTGCAAAATCACCTGTATATATACGTATAAATTCACTTTGTGAGCTTCAGATGTCTTTGCAAATTTAGTTATTACCTTGTAAACGTAGCAGTGGCATCATCACTGTGCTGTACATAGCCTTTTCAGAGAGCAGAGCTGTGGGAGGGGTCAAGCAGACCCCACCCACTACAGACTGCCTACAGAAAACTTCAGGAGGGGGGTGGAGACAGGACCAATCACACTGCACAAGGAGAGAGGGCAGAGCTGTGGGAGGGGCCAAGCAGACCCCACCCACTATAGGCTGCCTGCAGAAATCTACTGGAGGGGGCGGAGACCAGACCAGCCACCCTTCACAAGTAGAGAGGGCAGAGCTGTGGGAGGGGCTCAGCAGACCCCACCCACTATAGGCTGTCTGCAGAGAACTACAGGAAGGGGCGGAGACAGGACCGGCCACCCTGCACAAGGAGAGAGAGCAGAGCTGTGGGAGGGGCCCAGCAGACCCCACCCACTATAGGCTGTCTGCAGAGAACTACAGGAAGGGGCGGAGACAGGACCGGCCACCCTGCACAAGGGGAGAGAGCAGAGCTGTGGGAGGGGCCCAGCAGACCCCACCCACTATAGGCTGTCTGCAGAGAACTACAGGAAGGGGCGGAGACAGGACCGGCCACCCTGCACAGGGAGAGAGAGCAGAGCTGTGGGAGGGGCCCAGCAGACCCCACCCACTACAGGCTGCCTGCAGAAAACTACTGGAGGGGGCGGAGACCAGACCAGTCACTCTGCACAAAGAGAGAGAGGAGCAGTGAGTGGTCTTTATTACAGAGAAGCAACTCTAGAGTTTAGTGCGTCACCAATGAAGGAATGAAGTTTTTCTTGGACGTATGAAGGATTTATTGGTGAGAAGGACGCGGCTTTACATCTGAATAAAATCTAAAAGTCGCTTTGGAGAACCTGCCATATTTCAGCAATTGAAGCCTTTTTACTTCCTACAGATCTGTCATCTGAATTATTCACTTGAGCTGTCAGGAGCTAACGCGGCGCAACTTCTACAAGTCGGCGTTTTGGGTCCTGGAGGTTAAAGACGTCCTGATTTCTGAGGATGCAGAGCACGTATTTTGTGCAGAGCGCTGTGAGGAGTTCAGTGACCTTTTTGCTTCATTTGCGATTATCCCTGAAGGGCAGCGAAGAGTTCCCACGCGGCCAAACCCGCGCACTCTTCCGCCTTCCCATTCCCATGCTTCATTAAAGGCATGGGAAATCCATTATCTGACTCTAATCTATACCATGGACTGCGCAGAGCTGTATGAAAGGAGCGGCGGAGTCCTGCGTGTGTCCTTTATTGTGTCGTTAAAGAGTGACTCCGCTGATGCTGAGGAAGAAAACAATCCCCTCTGGTTGATCGATGTACATTGCAGGGAGCATAATAAACTTTGTTGCAGATTTCTACCTTTTTGGTGCTCTGAAGAAATGGCAGCGTGTTTCACCGTGTCCTGTGCAGACTGATTCTGAATGGGAGGGTCTGGCCCAATATAATCACCTGGTGTTCTGATGGGGGAAGCTGCAGGGTCTGCATCCCTTTAGAAGTATTTAACCCTTGGGGAGCATCTCACCTAAACTGAAATTCATATTGCAGAGGATGCCTAAAATGTGACTTGGCAATTAGTGCAGACGTCTGGGAAATCAAAAAGCCAATCACACAGGGAATTACATTTTTGGAAGGCATAAAATATATCCATTCATATTAATTTCCATATATTATATAAAAATAAATATATATATATATATATAGACGGGACTTTTTTTTTCTCACAAAATAGGTGCAGGAACTCCATCTTTCTGAGTCGTCCTCCCCCTTGTCTCTACCCCCTACCCTCCTCTCCTATCCCCCTTGTCTCTACCCCCTACCCTCCTCCCCCCCTTGTCTCTACCCCTTCTTCTCCTCTCCCCCTTGTCTCTACCCCCTACCCTCCTCTCCTCTCCCCCTTGTCTCTACCCCCTACCCTCCTCTCCTATCCCCCTTGTCTCTACCCCCTACCCTCCTCCCCCCCTTGTCTCCACCCCTTCCCCTCCTCTCCCCCTTGTCTCTACCCCTTACCCTCCTCTGAGCACCGTCCCTTGGTTCCACCCCCTACCCACCTCCCAGTCCCACCCCTTTTACAGAATACAGAATCAAGTATCATTTTGTGGTGCTAAATAATTTGTATGGAATTTGTTAATGATAACAAGAAATTGCAGTTCAATACCCTGCAGCCAACAACAATAGATCCCCCACACAAATATAGACCCCTGCAGCAACAATAGATCCCCACACAACAATAGACTTTCCCAGCAACAATAGACTCCCCACACAATAATAGATTCACCCAGCAACAATGGATCCCCCACACAACAATGGACTCCCCCAGCAACAATGGATGCCCTGCAGCAACAAGATTCCCCCACACAACAATAGACTCCCCAGCAACAATAGATCCCCCCCAGCAACAATGGATCCCCCACACAAAAATACACTCCCCCAGTAACAATGGATCCCCCACACAACAGTATACACCCCTAGCAACAATGGATGCCCTGCAGCAACAAGATTCCCCCACACAATAGACTCCCCCAGCAACAATTGACCCCCCCACACAACAATAGACTCCCCAAAACAGCAATGGACCCTACCCCAGCAACAATGAATTCCCAGCAGCAACAATAGATCCCCCACACAACAACATTGGACCACCCACAACAAAACTTCACCCCCAGCAGCAAACGATCTACCCCAGCGTCATTATATCCCCCCAGCAGCAACAACAGATCTCCCAGCAGCCAGCAACCTCTCCCTCAACAGTAGATCCCTACCAGCAACATTATACTTCCCAGCAACAATAGATCCTCCATCAGCAACAATGGACCCTCGCACAATAAAAAGATCCCTACCAGTGACAATAGACCTTTCAGCAGCCAGCATCAATAGATCCTCCAGTATACCCCACACCCCTTGCCATTACATACAGTCAGTTCTGGAGATTCCGGAACTGCGTCCTCCTGTGTTCACGCTGAAAAAAAACGTGTGTGTGTGTGTGTGTGTGTGTGTGTGTGTATATATGTATATATATATATATATATATATATATATATATATATATATATATATATATATATATATATATATATATACAGTGGGAATCGAAAGTTTGGGCACCCCAGCTAAAAATGTGTATTAATGTGCATAAAGAAGCCAAGGAAAGATGGAAAAATCTCCAAAAGGCATCAAATTACAGATTAGACATTCCTATAATATGTCAACAAAAGTTAGATTTTATTTCCATCATTTACACTTTCAAAATAACAGAAAACAAAAAAATGGCGTCTGCAATAGTTTGGGCACCCTGCAGAGTTAATATCTTGTACTGCCCCCTTTGGCAACTATCACAGCTTGTAAACGCTTTTTGTAGCCAGCCAAGAGTCTTTCAATTCTTGTTTGAGGTATCTTTGCCCATTCTTCCTTACAAAAGTCTTCCAGTTCTTTGAGATTTCTGGGCTGTCTGTCACGCACGGCTCTTTTAAGGTCTATCTATAGATTTTCAATTATGTTGAGGTCAGGAGATTGTGAAGGGCATGGCAAAACCTTCAGTTTACGCCTCTTGATGTAATCCCCTGTGGATTTCGAGGTGTGTTTAGGATCATTATCCATTTGTAGAAGCCATCCTCTCTTTAACTTCAGCTTTTTCACAGATGGCATCGTTACCATCCAAAATTTGCTGAAATTTTATTGAATCCATTTTTCCTTCTACTCGTGAGATGTTCCCTGTGCCACTGGCTGCAACACAACCCCAAAGCATGATTGATCCAACCCCATGCTTAACAGTTGGACAGAGGTTCTTTTCATTAAATTCTGTGCCCCTTCTTCTCCAAACGTACCTTTGCTCATTCCGGCCAAAAAGTTAAATTTTAACCTCATCGGTCCACAGAACTTGTTTCCAAAATGCATCAGGCTTGTCTATATGTTCATTTGCAAAGTTCAAACGATGATTTTTGTGGTGAGGACGTAGAAGAGATTTTCTTCTGATGACTCTTCCATGAAGACCATATTTGTACAAGTATCTCATATTGTGGAATAGTGTACCACAACTCCAGTGTCTGCCAGATCTTTCTGGAGGGATCGTGCAGTCAAACGTGGGTTTTGAATTGTTTTTCTCACAATCCTGCGAGCTGTTCTGTCTGATATTTGTCTTGGTCTTCCAGATCTTGCTTTAACTTCCACTGTTCCTGATGACTGCCATTTCTTAATTACATTCCGAACAGAGGATATTGACATCTGAAAACGCTTTGCTATCTTCTTATAGCCTTCTCCAGCTTTGTGAGCGTCAACTATTTTCAGTTTCAGTTTTCTAGACAACTGCTTAGAAGAACCCATGGTGCTGATTGTTGGGGCAAGGTCAGATGAGTCTGGGCATTTAAAACCTTTGAGATTGACATCAGCTGGTCTTCCCAGACGATGATTGAGAACAATCCATGACACTGGCAGGTCTCAGCTTGGCAAAGGGGGCAGTGCATGCTATAAATTCTGCAGGGTGCCCAAACTTTTGCAGACGCCATTTTTTTGTTTTCTGTTATTTTGAAAGTGTAAATGATGGAAATAAAATCTAACTTTTGTTGACATATTATAAGAATGTCTAATCTGTAATTTGATGCCTTTTGGAGATTTTTCCATCTTTCCTTGGCTTCTTTATGCACATTAATACACATTTTTAGCTGGGGTGCCCAAACTTTCAATCCCCACTGTGTATAGAGAGAGAGAGAGAGAATCTGTATCACAGTTGTGATCTTTTAAAATACACTTTTTTGGTACCTCATATACATTCTCCCTATTTCTGTGCATATTATATGATGGGGGGGTGTTAGCAGGACACCATCTCAACCTTCTCAAAAAGTTGTGACCAATTTTTGGGTAGTTCTTCCATAGTAAAGCCATATTAGTTTCAGGAAGTGTGTAAGTGGTGGAACTGCTGATTTTGTATAGATTATAAAGCTGTAAGGTGTATCAGATACATATCGGCAATCCTTTGCTGTTGTTATCCACAGCTCTGCTGTTCAACATGAGATGCTCAAAAGCGAGTAAGATTCATTGCTTGTTAGTGCGAGATACCAGAGATACCATCTGGATCACTGAGGTGTTTCTGTTGTTAAAGTTTAGAAGAGGAACTTATGAATGGTCCTGCACTGTTCATGCAGGACATTTGGTATCACTTGGGGTGGTCAATGTTCAAGGGATAGCATGAAAACCTGCATCTTTGTAGGACTTGTAATAAAGAAGATCTTCACAAGATCAAAAGATGAAGAGGAGAACTCTTCTTTGAGCGCTTAGATTGTTTAATGGACTCTTGTTAATCCAGGACTGGCGTTCCTAGAGACCAAAAGGCCACAGGTGGGTCAACCCCAAATCACTGGACTCTGTAAATGGCAATTATATCTGAACAACGGCAACGTGCTCTACAGACTTCCACTGTACACGGTCCTCTCCTTATTTATTTTGCCTCCTTGTATCTATTGTTCAGCACATTGGCCAATCAAGAGCTTCTAATTCCACTCAAGTGGCATACGCCTCTCCCCCGCTTCATACGTGTGACTTCATCAGAGAGCCAGGAAAGTGCTTGAGAGACGGAACGTTGGATCTGCTCCGAATCCACAAGTAGATTTAGTGTGAAGGACGCCAAGGAAAATATGTGCTCCCTATTGACAAAGGGAAGACGGCAAAGCCACTCGGTGCGTGAGTTTGTTTTAGACTGAGAAGTGTTGACATCATTCAGGGAGATGAATAGTCCGAGCTGGATACTTTGTAATATACAGAGCAGGAAGGAACCCGGGGAAGAATGTGCATGTATATTACAGAGGTCTATTCTGGGAGACAGATATCCATAATAGAAAAAACAAGACTGTGCACCAAAATACTCGTGTCCACCATCCAGACCAGTGACTTGATCATATTCATGAGAACACAGCCTATCACTAGAGACCAGTGACATCACCGAGACCCTTCATATTCATGAGAACACAGCCTATCCATTCACTAGAGACCAGTGACATCACCGAGACCCTTCATATTCAGGAGAACACAGCCTATCCATCACTGGAGACCAGTGACATCACTGAGACCCTTCATATTCATGAGAACACAGCCTATCCATTCGCTAGCGACCAGTGACATCACCGAGACCCTTCATATTCATGAGAACACAGCCTATCCATCACTAGAGACCAGTGACATCACCGAGACCCTTCATATTCAGGAGAACACAGCCTATCAATCACTGGAGACCAGTGACATCACCGAGACCCTTTATATTCATGAGAACGCAGCCTATCCATTCACTAGAGACCAGTGACATCACCGAGACCCTTCATATTCATGAGAACGCAACCTATCCATCACTGGAGACCCTTCATATTCATGAGAACTCAGCCTATCCATCACTAGAGACCAGTGACATCACTGAGACCCTCCATATTCATGAGAACACAGCCTATCCATCACTAGGGATCAGTGACATCACCGAGACCCTTCATATTCAGGAGAACACAGCCTATCCATCACTAGGGATCAGTGACATCACCGAGACCCTTCATATTCATGAGAACACAGCCTATCCATCACTAGAGACCAGTGACATCACCGAGACCCTTCATATTCATGAGAACACAGCCTATCCATGTGTTAGTGACTATGAAGCTGATGGGTCAAGGAACCTTTTCAAGACTGACTTGATAACTTTTGGGAGAACTGATCCTTGAAATTAATACATTTCGGCTTCTATTTCATAACCCCCCCCCCCCCTTTCCATTGTTTATTATAAAAGAAGCCATACTGGTGTAGAAACCATATTCTCTTTTTGGGAAGGAATATAAATATTGCAGTGACCTCATAACCGCCTCGTGAGACGCAGTCGATGTTGTCCCGCGGAGGAGCAGTCACGTGTTTGGGGACACTTGTGAAGGATGTTTCCCCGGGGTCCGGTATAAATAGCTGGTGTTTTCTCATTGTACTTGTTAATGAATGTGATGAATCACGGCACTGTCACGCTAAACATCTGCATGTTTAATATCCTGAATTATAATGGCGAGGATAGCTAATTATACTCGGCTCGGGAGCCCAATTCCAGGAGCCGGTGCATCATCCAGCGTTGGAGGAACAATCGAGTATTCTCATAGCAAATTAGTATTCGGAGTAATTAGTGGAAAGCTTACCTGATCTTTAGGTGGATATTTTGTTCATCGTGTTGCGTATTTGAGTTTCTACATGCACCGTGTAGCGCAGTGATGGACCATCAATACATCCGGCTGCCCGCCCAATCTTTAGCTGGTATGGCATGGTGAGAGTTGGCCAGCAATCGTGGGGAGCAATGCTGATAACTGTCACATACATGCACAATCTCCCATCAGGAGTCCAATTCACGAAGCTCCCACGTGGTATTTACACCCGAGTACTTTATTCAGTTCCTTTTCATCTTTTTGGAACGCCAATAAAAATATCCTTTTTTGTCAGATTGTTAGCGTTTTTATTGTCTTTGTCTCCAGATTTGATTGCTGCCTTTGTGCAGACTCAAGAGATAATTACAAAAAAATGGCCAAAAATGAGGACATCCCACTTTTGTTTTCATAGTTGTCCCCAATGGAAGATGTTCCCTGTCCTTGTTTCTGAGACATGCAGTATATCTTGGTTTCTCTTTGTATTCTCTTCTGATGACCATCACCTAGACAGGAAATGGTGGGTTTCTCCCCAACGGGGAGCAGTAAAATCTTAACAAAGGTTCTATCCCCTCCCCACTAAGGCGCCATGTACACAGGACAGTTCTGAACGATGGAAACTGACTGCTGGAAAATGTAGGTTAAACAACGTCTGTTTATGAGTGTGACGGGAGCTACTTTGGGTGGGGGGCCCATGGAACCCAGCTCACTTTGGAGAGGTGGGGAGACCCCTGTCTCAGCTCCCCATATCCCTCTTATGTGTAAGTCACCCTGTGCCTGTTAGGGTGATCTGTCCTAATATTGTGTAGACATGTATAGGTAGGGTGGGGGGTTGTGGATTGTTTGGCGTTTTGTGGCTGCATCCCATTGTTCTATTGTGTGTCTGGTTTGGGAGCAAACTATTATGGGATGTATGTGTTTATGTGCATTAGCTTAGTGGTGGGTGTCTCCAGCAGCCCTCCCTCCTGATGGGACTGTCTGCTTGTGTGAAATGTGAATACCTCTTGTTACTAAATGTAGATTGGCCTGCCCTGTGTCAATATGCAGGGAGGGGGGATTGCCCCCTGAGTGTATATATCTTGTATCTGTGTTCAAATACACTAGTCTACCTCTTGGTTTACTTCAAGACTGGTGTCATCTAGTCTTGTATGGTCGGCTGTGGTGTCTGTGGTCGGTGTTCGGAAGGGGAAGCGGTATTCTAACGGAAGTACTCAGTGCAGGCTGGATCGGTTCCATTACAAAGAGCTTTTGCGTTTAGAAGCGTTTTTTGTAAAGATAACCGCAGTAGACCTTCCAAAATGCCCAGAATGTACTGAAAAACAGTAAAAAATTAACTATTTCAGACATTTTGAGAGAAATATAGAGAGCAGAAGCAGAGAGAGCAGTATGTGTTGAGATTAGTTTTCTTTTTTATTTATTTTTTTGTGGTGTTTGGATGTTTCGGCTCATTTCCGTGCAGAAATTATTGCAGCCGTGTCTAACATATTTTCTTTCACGCGAAACATCAAAGTATGGTGTACCGGGTCCATTTGAGTATCGGGAAAATGCTTTGCATGCATTTTTCATGATGAAAAAAGGCTCTGGACAGCATCTGGAAATGGAAGAGTTAAAAAAAAAACTTTTTTAACCACAATTGCTTATAAACACGGTTAGCCGCATTTACAAGTGTTTCGCATTTGAAACGCTGATAAAATCTACTCCTGAACACAAGTTTTCTGCGTTCAAAAAAAACGACTGTAAACTCAAATGCCTGTAAATGACTGTAAACGACGATGTGTATATGGACACATAGGAGAACATTAGGGAGGGTTCAGGGGCTGCTGAGAAAAATGCAGAAAAGCTCCTAAACGTCAGTTTACCAGCCGCAGTGTACATGAGCCCTAAGGTGATTCTTTTGCCATCATTGTCTCTGTTGGACGCAGTAAAGCTAGCCATACACCATTATAATTTGGGCACACTCAGGGCAGTGGGCGGGTCGCCTGCTGGTTGGCTCGCCAAAAATCAGTCACTGCATTGACTTTTGTCAAGAGTCAGGCTGAAAATTGTCAGCCAATCAGCTGCAGGCACTGTTCTGGCATTCTGACAGCCAGCACCAGAATACAATAGCAGGCAGGGGGTTTGTTCATCCATGTCTTTTCTGTGGATGGAGCTTGTTGGACTCTTTCATTCGGCACACACAACCAATGCAAGTCTATGGAGCCACGAACCACATACAATGCGTGCAATTGTGGTGCTGAATTTACACAGTTACATCATGCAATGAGAAGGTGACATATCGCCCCCTTGCCGCCTTTCAAAGTGAGGTCTGCTGCACATGTGAACAAGTCCTTCGTGTATAGCCAACTTATTTTTCCTGTCCGAAAAAATATTGTCTTGGCTCCACTTTGTTTGATGTTCAGGTTTCTGCAGGAAGCATATTTGAAGCACCCTGGGGCCATCTCTCACATTGCTAGATCAGTAAGGGCCTGTGCTGGCTGGCCTTTGTTTGCTTCAGTACAAGTTAATAGGAATGCAAAACCCACTCGAAGCAGGTCAAGGGCAGGTCGTAAGCAGGTCAAGGGCAGGTCGTAAGCAGGTCAAGGGCAGGTCGTAAGCAGGTCAAGGGCAAGTCGTAAGCAGGTCAAGGGCAGGTTGTAAGCAGGTCAAGGGCAGGTCCAAAGCAAATCAAATGCATCCGTCAGTGACCTCTGGATAATCTCAGAGGCGTCATAAAGTAATGCCATCATCACAAGGCCAAAGCCCTTCCTTAGTCTATAGCCAACTTAAGGAAGGATATTTCTTGTCCAAAAAAAATATTGTCTTGGCTGGAGTTCCACTTTATTTTCCGTTCAGGTTTCTGCAGGAGACATATTTGAGGTGCAGCACCCTGGGGCTATCCTTCACATTGCTAGACCAGTAAGGTCCTGTGTTGGCTGGCTTTTGTTTGCTTGAATACTAGTTAATGGGAATGCAAAACCCACTTGAAGCAGGTCAAGGGCAGGTCCGAAGCAGGTCAAGGGCAGGTCTGCATCAGGTCGAGGGCAGGTCTGCATCAGCTCAAGGCAAGGTCCAAATCAGGAAAACCCACTTGCATCAGGTTGAGGGCAGGTCTGCATCAAGTCAAGGGCAGGTCCGAATCAGGTCAAAACCCACTTGAAGCAGCTCAAGGGCAGGTCCGCATCAGCTCAAGGGCAGGTCCGAATCAGGAAAACCCACTTGCATCAGGTCGAGGGCAGGTCCGCATCAGGTCGAGGGCAGGTCCGCATCAGGTCGAGGGCAGGTCTGCATCAGCTCAAGGGCAGGTCCGAATCAGGAAAATCCACTTGCATCAGGTTGAGGGAAGGTCTGCATCAGGTCAAGGGCAGGTTTGCATCAGGTCAAGGTCTGCATCAAGTCAAGGGCAGGTCCGAATCAGGTTGAGGGAAGGTCTGCATCAGGTCAAGGGCAGGTCCGAATCAGGTTTGCATCAGGTCAAGGGCAGGCCTGCATCAGATCGAGGGCACTATTGCCTGTGTTGGCTGGGTTTTGTTTGCTTGAATACTAGTTAATGCAGGGAATGCAAAACCAGACCTTGAAGCAGGTCAAGGGCAGGTCCGAAGCAAGTCAAATGCAGCTATCAATGACTCCTGTGATGTCATCGTCACAAGCCCAAACCCCATCAATACCAGTGTAATTCTTGTTGTTCGTTCCCAGTTTTTTTTTTGCAAACCCTGCTGCTGTCAAATTTCCTTTTTTTTTAGTTGATCTAGTTACTATGGAGACTCATTTTTTGGCATGCCTCTCTTTACTTGTTTGTACTATTTTGATCCCAAAACATTCTGCGCATATTTCCCTTCGGTTATTGGTGGAGCAGAGCAGGCAGCTCATCATCCGCCCATCTAGTCATTTTTCTTTTTTCAAGCAGCGATGATTTGACACCTTCCTGCAGTAATGGGGTACATGACAGAGCGCACACATTGCTTCGGTACCTTTCCACGGGGGTTTAAAATTAGCAACGAGAACACAGCGAGGCTGGCACAGCGCGTTCCCAAGATGGCACACCTCCGCTACTCCCACCAGCCATGGCTGAGAGCGAAGCGACATCCTGTGCGCACAACGGAGAGTGCCGGATTACCGGGATCAGCCAAGACAAATCCAGTCTGCATTGTATAGAAGATGTCATTAATTGCAGCTTGTGAACCCGATCTCTGCATTCATTAATTGGGGACATTTACAGGGAGAAGCGCGTCCAGTTATTTCCCTTTGGTTAATAAGGCCTTGCATGGAGCGAGGATAGAGCCGGGGACCCTGTAGCAACCTCAAAGATGTGATTGATGTCTCTGGGGTACCGCAGGAAAGAAAAGAAAAATTCCCCACGGGGGTCTTATTCCTTCTCTACTACTATACAAAACTTAAAAAATAAAAAAATAAAAACAGGTGATCTAGGGGGTCCCATTCTGCTGCTCTCTATGCAAAGTGACCCCAGAAAAACAGGTGACCTAGGGGGTCCCATTCTGCTGCTCTCTATGCAAAGTGACCCCAGAAAAACAGGTGACCTAGGGGGTCCCATTCTGCTGCTCTCTATGCAAAGTGACCCCAGAAAAACAGGTGACCTAGGGGGTCCCATTCTGCTGCTCTCTATGCAAAGTGACCCCAGAAAAACAGGTGACCTAGGGGGTCCCATACTGCTGCTCTTCTATGCAAAGTGACCCCAGAAAAACAGGTGACCTAGGGGGTCCCATACTGCTGCTCTCTATGCAAAGTAACCCCAGAAAAACAGGTGACCTAGGGGGTCTCATACTGCTGCTCTCTATACAAAGTGACTGCAGAAAAACAGGTGACCTAGGGGGTCCCATACTGCTGCTCTTCTATGCAAAGTGACCCCAGAAAAACAGGTGACCTAGGGGGTCCCATACTGCTGCTCTCTATGCAAAGTGACCCCAGAAAAACAGGTGACCTAGGGGGTCCCATACTACTGCTCTCTCTGCAAACTGACCCCAGAAAAACAGGTGACCTAGGGGGTCCCATACTGCTGCTCTCTATGCAAAGTGACCCCAGAAAAACAGGTGACCTAGGGGGTCCCATACTGCTGCTCTCTATACAAAGTGACCCCAGAAAAACGGGTGACCTAGGGGGTCCCATACTGCTGCTCTCTATGCAAAGTGACCCCAGAAAAACAGGTGACCTTGGGGGTCCCATACTGCTGCTCTCTCTACAAAGTGACCCCAGAAAAACAGGTGACCTTGGGGGTCCCATACTGCTGCTCTCTATACAAAGTGACCCCAGAAAAACGGGTGACCTAGGGGGTCCCATACTGCTCTCTATGCAAAGTGACCCCAGAAAAACAGGTGACCTTGGGGGTCCCATACTGCTGCTCTCTATGCAAAGTGACTAGAGATGAGCGAATCGAAGTATCCGAAGTGGAATTCGAGTCGAATATCGGAAAAATTTCGATTCGTGCCGAATCCGAAAAATAGCCTAATTCGGACGCGCGAATCGAAATTTTTCAGAAAATGGCGGCTGACATGTGCGGCGACGGAGCGGGGATGTCTGGGAAGGCGCGCAGACAAGGCGCGCTGACCCATAATGCATTCCTCAACTACATGTGATCGCATCAGCCAATCAGCAGCCAGCCAGCACTGTGTAATGGTCGAGCTATAAATAGCGGCCATTTTGGAATTCTTCATTTGCCTGCAGTTATTGAACAGAGGCAGACCGCTCTGTACTAGGGACAGGGACAGAGTTAGGGCCACAGAAACGATAATTGGGGACAGAGAAAAGTTACTTAGGGACAGAGAACCATTACTCAGGGACACAGACTTGTTAATGAGGGCCACAGAATCGTTATTTAGGGACAAAGAAACGCTAGTTAGGGCCACAGAATTCATAATCAGGGACAGACAGAATTGTTACTCAGTGCCAGAGAATTGTTACTTAGGGCCACAGAAACGTTATTAGGGCCACAGAATTGTTACTCAGGGACAGACAGAATTGTTACTGAGTGCCAGAGAATTGTTACTTAGGGCCACAGAAACTTTAATTAGGGCCACAGAATTTTTACTCAGGGACAGACAGAATTGTTACTGAGTGCCAGAGAATTGTTACTCAGGGACAGACAGAATTGTTACTGAGTGCCAGAGAATTGTTACTTAGGGCCACAGAAACTTTACTTAGGGCCACAGAATTTTTACTCAGGGACAGACAGAATTGTTACTGAGTGCCAGAGAATTGTTACTCAGGGACAGACAGAATTGTTACTGAGTGCCAGAGAATTGTTACTTAGGGCCACAGAAACTTTACTTAGGGCCACAGAATTGTTACTCGCACAGACACAGAATTGTTACTCGCACAGACACAGAATTGTTACTGAAGGCCACAGAACTGTTACTTAGGGCCACAGAATTGTTACTCGCACAGACACAGAATTGTTACTCGCACAGACACAGAACTGTTACTGAGGGCCACAGAACTGTTACTTAGGACCACAGAATTGTTACTCGCACAGACACAGAATTGTTACTCAGGGCCACAGAACTGTTACTTAGGGACAAAGAAACGCTAGTTAGGGCCACAGAATTCATACTCAGGGACAGACAGAATTGTTACGGAGTGCCAGAGAATTGTTACTCTGGGCCACAGAAACTTTACTTAGGGCCACAGAATTTTTACTCAGGGACAGACAGAATTGTTACTGAGTGCCAGAGAATTGTTACTCAGGGACAGACAGAATTGTTACGGAGTGCCAGAGAATTGTTACTCAGGGCCACAGAAACTTTACTTAGGGCCACAGAATTTTTACTCAGGGACAGACAGAATTGTTACTGAGTGCCAGAGAATTGTTACTCAGGGACAGACAGAATTGTTACGGAGTGCCAGAGAATTGTTACTTAGGGCCACAGAAACTTTACTTAGGGCCACAGAATTGTTACTCGCACAGACACAGAATTGTTACTCGCACAGACACAGAACTGTTACTGAGGGCCACAGAAACTTTACTTAGGGACAAAGAAACGCTAGTTAGGGCCACGGAATTCATACTCAGGGACAGACAGAATTGTTACGGAGTGCCAGAGAATTGTTACTCAGGGCCACAGAAACTTTACTTAGGGCCACAGAATTTTTACTCAGGGACAGACAGAATTGTTACTGAGTGCCAGAGAATTGTTACTCAGGGACAGACAGAATTGTTACGGAGTGTCAGAGAATTGTTACTCAGGGACAGACAGAATTGTTACTGAGTGCCAGAGAATTGTTACTTAGGGCCACAGAAACTTTAATTAGGGCCACAGAATTTTTACTCAGGGACAGACAGAATTGTTACTGAGTGCCAGAGAATTGTTACTCAGGGACAGACAGAATTGTTACTGAGTGCCAGAGAATTGTTACTCAGGGCCCCAGAAACTTTACTTAGGGCCACAGAATTTTTACTCAGGGACAGACAGAATTGTTACTGAGTGCCAGAGAATTGTTACTCAGGGACAGACAGAATTGTTACTGAGTGCCAGAGAATTGTTACTTAGGGCCACAGAAACTTTACTTAGGGCCACAGAATTGTTACTCGCACAGACACAGAATTGTTACTCGCACAGACACAGAATTGTTACTGAAGGCCACAGAACTGTTACTTAGGGCCACAGAATTGTTACTCGCACAGACACAGAATTGTTACTCGCACAGACACAGAACTGTTACTGAGGGCCACAGAACTGTTACTTAGGGCCACAGAATTGTTACTCGCACAGACACAGAATTGTTACTCAGGGCCACAGAACTGTTACTTAGGGACAAAGAAACGCTAGTTAGGGCCACAGAATTCATACTCAGGGACAGACAGAATTGTTACGGAGTGCCAGAGAATTGTTACTCTGGGCCACAGAAACTTTACTTAGGGCCACAGAATTGTTACTCAGGGACAGACAGAATTGTTACTGAGTGCCAGAGAATTGTTACTCAGGGACAGACAGAATTGTTACGGAGTGCCAGAGAATTGTTACTTAGGGCCACAGAAACTTTACTTAGGGCCACAGAATTGTTACTCGCACAGACACAGAATTGTTACTCGCACAGACACAGAACTGTTACTGAGGGCCACAGAAACTTTACTTAGGGACAAAGAAACGCTAGTTAGGGCCACGGAATTCATACTCAGGGACAGACAGAATTGTTACGGAGTGCCAGAGAATTGTTACTCAGGGCCACAGAAACTTTACTTAGGGCCACAGAATTTTTACTCAGGGACAGACAGAATTGTTACTGAGTGCCAGAGAATTGTTACTCAGGGACAGACAGAATTGTTACGGAGTGCCAGAGAATTGTTACTCAGGGACAGACAGAATTGTTACTGAGTGCCAGAGAATTGTTACTTAGGGCCACAGAAACTTTAATTAGGGCCACAGAATTTTTACTCAGGGACAGACAGAATTGTTACTGAGTGCCAGAGAATTGTTACTCAGGGACAGACAGAATTGTTACCGAGTGCCAGAGAATTGTTACTCAGGGCCACAGAAACTTTACTTAGGGCCAGAGAATATTTACTCAGGGACAGACAGAATTGTTACTGAGTGCCAGAGAATTGTTACTCAGGGACAGACAGAATTGTTACTGAGTGCCAGATAATTGTTACTCAGGGCCCCAGAAACTTTACTTAGGGCCACAGAATTTTTACTCAGGGACAGACAGAATTGTTACTGAGTGCCAGAGAATTGTTACTCAGGGACAGACAGAATTGTTACTGAGTGCCAGAGAATTGTTACTTAGGGCCACAGAAACTTTACTTAGGGCCACAGAATTGTTACTCGCACAGACACAGAATTGTTACTCGCACAGACACAGAATTGTTACTGAGGGCCACAGAACTGTTACTTGGGGCCACAGAAACGTTAATCAGGGACACAGAATTGTTACTGAGGGCCACAGAACTGTTACTTAGGGCCACAGAATTGTTACTCAGGGACACAGAATTGTTACTCAGGGACACAGAATTGTTACTCAGGGACACAGAATTGTTACTCAGGGACACATAATCGTTTAATTAAAGAGTATGTCAGACAACATGCAGAGGAGTGGCAGAGGAGGCAATGTTTTAGGAGCGAGCAGACGTGGCAGCAGAGGAAGGGGTCGAGGCAGCACTATTCGCAGCCAGAGGCCAGTGCTCCCGGTGTCATCCAGCGGTCGTGTCTCCACCGACAACCCTGCCGTCGTCGATTGGTTGGCTCGGTCGTCTTCCTCTTCCCAGGTCACCTCTGACACCTACAGCCAACGGTCGGTGGGTACGTCAGACACAACCGTTAGTTGGCATGGCCCGGGACCAAGCCCACTGAAATCACGTGTCCTCTACCTGCCCCAGTCCTTTGGTGTTCCCTCACCAAGCGAAGTATCGCATGCTGTGGGCTCAGCCCCACTGTACAGTGAGGAAGAGCTAACAGAGGGCGGTCAGGAACGGGGGGAGACATCCGCCTTTTCAGCAGCCAGGCGAAGAAGTAGTGGCGAGGAGAGTGGCTCGGTAGCCGGTCTAGAGACAGGTCTGTCTCCTGACCCAGACGCAGCCGAGGGGGCTAGTAGTGAGGTGGAGACCCTACTTGATGATGAGGAGGTTGATCGCACTTGGCAGCCTCGTCGTCATCAGGCAATTTCTTCCGCATCATCAGGAGAAGAGGGTGGCAGCTTGGCAGCGAGCAAAACAGTCGGTGGGTTGCCCAGGAGACAGCAGCAGGGTCGCAGCAGTGTCAGTGGAGCCAAACGTCCACGGAGTAGAGCACCAGCTCCACTGCAGCCTACCACCACGGCCAGTAGTGGTGCCGGTGTGCACGGAGGAAGCAGCAGTCAGCCAGTGAGGAGTATCGGGGGCAAAGTTTCCTACTCGGCGGTGTGGCAATTTTTCGTCAAGCCGCCCGAGGAAGTAAACGTAGCCGTATGTCGACTATGTGGCCAGAAAGTCAAGCGTGGCCAGGGGGCCCATGTTGGGACTACAGCGTTGCGGCAGCATATGCAGCGTCGCCATTTGGTGGCCTGGGAAAACCGTGATAAAGATACGGCGGTTCTGCCCGCCCCAGCCCCCGCTCCATCACCCGCTCCGTTACTTGCTCCGTCACCCGACGTCAATCGCCCTCCATCAGCCAGTCAAGGCTCCAACACCTCTGCTGAGGGGAGTTGTCGCTCGTTGGCATCTTCCGCTCGTTCAGATGCTCCTTCTCCTGCTACTCCTCTTCACGGATTCCGTCAGCAGTCTTTCTTGGAATCCGTTTCCAAGAGACAACAGTTTGCGAGCACGCACCCGACGGTGCAAAAGCTGAACGTCCTCCTGTCCAAGTTGCTGGTGCTGCAGTCCCTCCCTTTCCAAGTGGTGGACTCAGCACCTTTCAGAGAAATGATGGCTTGTGCCGCGCCGCGGTGGAGAGTGCCAAGCCGTCATTTCTTCGCCAAAAAGGCAGTGCCAGCCCTGCATTCACATGTAGAAGACATGGTGGGCCAGTCTTTGAGCATGTCGGTCTCTGCCAAAGTGCACGGCAGCGCCGACGTGTGGAGCTGTAACTATGGTCAGGGACAGTACATGTCATTTACGGCCCACTGGGTGAACGTGGTGCCGTCACAGCCGCACCAGCAACTTGGACAGGTCACGCCGCTTTTGCCTCCACGTTTGCACGTCCTTGGTCCGGCAAAGATGTCCGCCTCTACCACCTCTTCTTCCGCCGTGTCCTCAGCCGCCACCCCCGTGCCAAGTCCCATTACCCGACCGGCATATCACATGTGCAGGGCGCAACGGTGTCACGCTGTTCTGCACCTGGTATGCCTTGGCGAACGTAGTCACACAGGGGAGGAACTTCTGAGTGTAATGAACAGAGAAATCGACAGATGGCTGTCTCCGCGCAAACTGAAAATCGGAACCATGTTGACCGACAACGGAAAGAACATGGTGTCTGCTCTGCGTCAAGGAAGGTTGTGCCATGCGCCATGCATGGCTCACGTGTTCAATCTGGTTGTCAAGCGGTTCTTAAAATCCACCATCCCACTGCAAGACATCCTTAAAATGTCACGTAAACTTTGCATGCATTTCAGCCATTCCTACACCGCAAAGCACACCCTCCTTGAGCTGCAGCGGCAGAACGGAATTCCACAGCATCG
The DNA here is from genome assembly GCF_062004578.1 of Staurois parvus. Classification (NCBI taxonomy): domain Eukaryota; kingdom Metazoa; phylum Chordata; class Amphibia; order Anura; family Ranidae; genus Staurois; species Staurois parvus. The sequence goes on from NW_028319273.1 coordinate 791,350, forward strand.
CCTGATCTGCGACGTTGCAACAAGGTGGAATTCAACCCTACACATGTTAGACCGCCTTTACGAACAGCGAAAGGCCATCACCGATTTCCTGATGTTACAAGCGGATAAAGGTACTCCCCTGTGTAACTTCGATGTCAGCCATTGGCAGCTCATGCGTGACACCTGCCGCTTGCTCAGGCCCTTTGAGGAGGCCACGCTATTCGTGAGTCGGCAGGACTATGGGATGAACGACGTCATTCCTCTGTTGCACGTCCTTGAACAAATGCTGTTAACAATGGCTGGTCAGGGTGCGGTAGACGTGGCGCACAGATCTCAACGCCACATGACCCCTGTGGGGGCAGGACAGGAAGAAGAGGAGGAGGTAGAGGAGGACATTTGTGCTCAGGAATTATTGAGTGAAATGGGTGGTTTTTCCACTCAGCGGACAGGAGTGGAGGAGCAGGAGCATCTGGTAGAGGAGGAGGAGGAGGAGACAGAGGACCCAGACGCACCGTGGCAGTATGCTGTGGAGATGGAGGCAGGGAGTCCCTCGCATTCCTTGGCACAAATGGCCCATAGCATGCTCGGTTGCTTGCGTAGCGACAGCCGAATAATAACCATCAGACAGAGGGATGACTTTTGGCTGTCCACCTTGTTGGACCCTCGCTACCGTTCCAAAATGGTGGCCTTTTTCACACCTGCTGAGAGGGAGGCCAAAATAACGTACTATAAAAACCACCTATGTAGTCAGTTGGTCTCTGCCTTTGTGCACCAACGTCCATCCTCAGACACTGTGGGCCCTGTGCGCTCGCGTTCCGCTGCCATGGCAGCAGGGGAGGGGTGGGGTGGTAGGAGCAGTGGCAGCTCCACCAGCAGCGGCTGCCTCAGTCTGCAGTCGATGATGAGTAGCTTTCTTCACCAGCGCAGTGAGGAAACTACTAACCAGCCGCAGCAGCAGCAGCAGCATCAGGTGGACCTGGAGCAGGACCTCAAACAACAGGCTTGGGCCTACTTGGACAGCACCCTGCCAACCGAGGTAGACAATCCCCTTGACTACTGGGCAACGAAACTTGACCTTTGGCCCCAACTAGCTGAATTTGCCCTTGAAAGGCTGTCATGCCCGGCCAGTAGCGTGGCATCGGAGCGCGTGTTTAGTGCGGCAGGAGGTATTGTAACTCCGCGGAGGACACGACTGTCCACCCAAAGTGTGGAGAGACTCACGTTTGTGAAAATGAATCAGGCGTGGATTAGTCTGGATTTCAAACCACCAGTTCCTGACACAACTGACTAAATCCGCCATGAATCATGCCTCAAACATGTGCCACTTTGAGGTCTCCTCACACACTGCTGGTGTGTAGAATTTTTTGACATAGGGTGCTGGCAGATTACGGGCCTCCCATAGCTGCTGCCAGGCCCCTAATCTGCCATAGGCCCCTATATACCGCCTCCTCATGCTGCTGCCAGGTCCAGAGTCTCTCATGGGTCCCTGTACGGCCTCCCATTGCTGCTGTCTCCATCGCCACACTCTGCCATGTGCCACTTTCAGGTCTCCTCACACACAGCTGGTGTGTTGAATTTTTTGACATAGGGTGCTGGCAGATTACGGGCCTCCCATAGCTGCTGCCAGGCCCCTAATCTGCCATGGGCCCCTATATACCGCCTCCTCATGCTGCTGCCAGGTCCAGAGTCTCTCATGGGTCCCTGTACGGCCTCCCATTGCTGCTGTCTCCATCGCCACACTCTGCCATGTGCCACTTTCAGGTCTCCTCACACTGCTGGTGTGTAGAATTTTTTGACATAGGGTGCTGGCAGATTACGGGCCTCCTATAGCTGCTGCCAGGCCCCTAATCTGCCATAGGCCCCTATATACCGCCTCCTCATGCTGCTGCCAGGTCCAGAGTCTCTCATGGGTCCCTGTACAGCCTCCCATTGCTGCTGTCTCCATCGCCACACTCTGCCATGTGCCACTTTCAGGTCTCCTCACACTGCTGGTGTGTAGAATTTTTTGACATAGGGTGCTGGCAGTTTACGGGCCTCCTATAGCTGCTGCCAGGCCCCTAATCTGCCATAGGCCCCTATATACCGCCTCCTCATGCTGCTGCCAGGTCCAGAGTCTCTCATGGGTCCCTGTACGGCCTCCCATTGCTGCTGTCTCCATCGCCACACTCTGCCATGTGCCACTTTCAGGTCTCCTCACACACTGCTGGTGTGTAGAATTTTTTGACATAGGGTGCTGGCAGATTATGGGCCTCCCATAGCTGCTGCCAGGCCCCTAATCTGCCATGGGCCCCTATATACCGCCTCCTCATGCTGCTGCCAGGTCCACAGTGTCTCATGCCATGTGCCACTTTCAGGTCTCCTCACACTGCTGGTGTGTTGAATTTTTTGACATAGGGTGCTGGCATATTATGGGCCTCCTATAGCTGCTGCCAGGCCCCTAATCTGCCATAGGCCCCTATATACCGCTTCCTCATGCTGCTGCCAGGTCCAGAGTCTCTCATGGGTCCCTGTACGGCCTCCCATTGCTGCTGTCTCCATCGCCACACTCTGCCATGTGCCACTTTCAGGTCTCCTCACACACTGCTGGTGTGTTGAATTTTTTGACATAGGGTGCTGGCAGATTACGGGCCTCCCATAGCTGCTGCCAGGCCCCTAATCTGCCATAGGCCCCTATATACCGCCTCCTCATGCTGCTGCCAGGTCCAGAGTCTGTCATGGGTCCCTGTACGGCCTCCCATTGCTGCTGTCTCCATCGCCACACTCTGCCATGTGCCACTTTCAGGTCTCCTCACACACTGCTGGTGTGTAGAATTTTTTGACATAGGGTGCTGGCAGATTATGGGCCTCCCATAGCTGCTGCCAGGCCCCTAATCTGCCATGGGCCCCTATATACCGCCTCCTCATGCTGCTGCCAGGTCCACAGTGTCTCATGCCATGTGCCACTTTCAGGTCTCCTCACACTGCTGGTGTGTTGAATTTTTTGACATAGGGTGCTGGCAGATTATGGGCTTCCTATAGCTGCTGCCAGTCCCCTAATCTGCCATAGGCCCCTATATACCGCTTCCTCATGCTGCTGCCAGGTCCAGAGTCTCTCATGGGTCCCTGTACGGCCTCCCATTGCTGCTGTCTCCATCGCCACACTCTGCCATGTGCCACTTTCAGGTCTCCTCACACTGCTGGTGTGTAGAATTTTTTGACATAGGGTGCTGGCAGTTTACGGGCCTCCTATAGCTGCTGCCAGGCCCCTAATCTGCCATAGGCCCCTATATACCGCCTCCTCATGCTGCTGCCAGGTCCAGAGTCTCTCATGGGTCCCTGTACGGCCTCCCATTGCTGCTGTCTCCATCGCCACACTCTGCCATGTGTCACTTTCAGGTCTCCTCACACACTGCTGGTGTGTAGAATTTTTTGACATAGGGTGCTGGCAGATTATGGGCCTCCCATAGCTGCTGCCAGGCCCCTAATCTGCCATGGGCCCCTATATACCGCCTCCTCATGCTGCTGCCAGGTCCACAGTGTCTCATGCCATGTGCCACTTTCAGGTCTCCTCACACTGCTGGTGTGTTGAATTTTTTGACATAGGGTGCTGGCAGATTATGGGCCTCCTATAGCTGCTGCCAGGCCCCTAATCTGCCATAGGCCCCTATATACCGCTTCCTCATGCTGCTGCCAGGTCCAGAGTCTCTCATGGGTCCCTGTACGGCCTCCCATTGCTGCTGTCTCCATCGCCACACTCTGCCATGTGCCACTTTCAGGTCTCCTCACACACTGCTGGTGTGTTGAATTTTTTGACATAGGGTGCTGGCAGATTACGGGCCTCCCATAGCTGCTGCCAGGCCCCTAATCTGCCATAGGCCCCTATATACCGCCTCCTCATGCTGCTGCCAGGTCCAGAGTCTCTCATGGGTCCCTGTACGGCCTCCCATTGCTGCTGTCTCCATCGCCACACTCTGCCATGTGCCACTTTCAGGTCTCCTCACACACTGCTGGTGTGTAGAATTTTTTGACATAGGGTGCTGGCAGATTACGGGCCTCCCATTGCTGCTGCCAGGCCCCTAATCTGCCATAGGCCCCTATATACCGCCTCCTCATGCTGCTGCCAGGTCCAGAGTCTGTCATGGGTCCCTGTACGGCCTCCCATTGCTGCTGTCTCCATCGCCACACTCTGCCATGTGCCACTTTCAGGTCTCCTCACACACTGCTGGTGTGTAGAATTTTTTGACATAGGGTGCTGGCAGATTACGGGCCTCCCATTGCTGCTGCCAGGCCCCTAATCTGCCATAGGCCCCTATATACCGCCTCCTCATGCTGCTGCCAGGTCCAGAGTCTGTCATGGGTCCCTGTACGGCCTCCCATTGCTGCTGTCTCCATCGCCACACTCTGCCATGTGCCACTTTCAGGTCTCCTCACACACTGCTGGTGTGTAGAATTTTTTGACATAGGGTGCTGGCAGATTATGGGCCTCCCATAGCTGCTGCCAGGCCCCTAATCTGCCATGGGCCCCTATATACCGCCTCCTCATGCTGCTGCCAGGTCCACAGTGTCTCATGCCATGTGCCACTTTCAGGTCTCCTCACACTGCTGGTGTGTTGAATTTTTTGACATAGGGTGCTGGCAGATTATGGGCCTCCTATAGCTGCTGCCAGGCCCCTAATCTGCCATAGGCCCCTATATACCGCTTCCTCATGCTGCTGCCAGGTCCAGAGTCTCTCATGGGTCCCTGTACGGCCTCCCATTGCTGCTGTCTCCATCGCCACACTCTGCCATGTGCCACTTTCAGGTCTCCTCACACACTGCTGGTGTGTTGAATTTTTTGACATAGGGTGCTGGCAGATTACGGGCCTCCCATAGCTGCTGCCAGGCCCCTAATCTGCCATAGGCCCCTATATACCGCCTCCTCATGCTGCTGCCAGGTCCAGAGTCTCTCATGGGTCCCTGTACGGCCTCCCATTGCTGCTGTCTCCATCGCCACACTCTGCCATGTGCCACTTTCAGGTCTCCTCACACACTGCTGGTGTGTAGAATTTTTTGACATAGGGTGCTGGCAGATTACGGGCCTCCCATAGCTGCTGCCAGGCCCCTAATCTGCCATAGGCCCCTATATACCGCCTCCTCATGCTGCTGCCAGGTCCAGAGTCTGTCATGGGTCCCTGTACGGCCTCCCATTGCTGCTGTCTCCATCGCCACACTCTGCCATGTGCCACTTTCAGGTCTCCTCACACACTGCTGGTGTGTAGAATTTTTTGACATAGGGTGTTGGCAGATTACGGGCCTCCCATTGCTGCTGCCAGGCCCCTAATCTGCCATAGGCCCCTATATACCGCTTCCTCATGCTGCTGCCAGGTCCAGAGTCTCTCATGGGTCCCTGTACGGCCTCCCATTGCTGCTGTCTCCATCGCCACACTCTGCCATGTGCCACTTTCAGGTCTCCTCACACACTGCTGGTGTGTAGAATTTTTTGACATAGGGTGCTGGCAGATTACGGGCCTCCCATAGCTGCTGCCAGGCCCCTAATCTGCCATAGGCCCCTATATACCGCCTCCTCATGCTGCTGCCAGGTCCAGAGTCTCTCATGGGTCCCTGTACGGCCTCCCATTGCTGCTGTCTCCATCGCCACACTCTGCCATGTGCCACTTTCAGGTCTCCTCACACACTGCTGGTGTGTAGAATTTTTTGACATAGGGTGCTGGCAGATTACGGGCCTCCCATAGCTGCTGCCAGGCCCCTAATCTGCCATAGGCCCCTATATACCGCCTCCTCATGCTGCTGCCAGGTCCAGAGTCTGTCATGGGTCCCTGTACGGCCTCCCATTGCTGCTGTCTCCATCGCCACACTCTGCCATGTGCCACTTTCAGGTCTCCTCACACACTGCTGGTGTGTAGAATTTTTTGACATAGGGTGTTGGCAGATTACGGGCCTCCCATTGCTGCTGCCAGGCCCCTAATCTGCCATAGGCCCCTATATACCGCTTCCTCATGCTGCTGCCAGGTCCAGAGTCTCTCATGGGTCCCTGTACGGCCTCCCATTGCTGCTGTCTCCATCGCCACACTCTGCCATGTGCCACTTTCAGGTCTCCTCACACACTGCTGGTGTGTAGAATTTTTTGACATAGGGTGCTGGCAGATTACGGGCCTCCCATAGCTGCTGCCAGGCCCCTAATCTGCCATAGGCCCCTATATACCGCCTCCTCATGCTGCTGCCAGGTCCAGAGTCTGTCATGGGTCCCTGTACGGCCTCCCATTGCTGCTGTCTCCATCGCCACACTCTGCCATGTGCCACTTTCAGGTCTCACACACTGCTGGTGTGTAGAATTTTTTGACATAGGGTGCTGGCAGATTACGGGCCTCCCATAGCTGCTGCCAGGCCCCTAATCTGCCATAGGCCCCTATATACCGCCTCCTCATGCTGCTGCCAGGTCCAGAGTCTGTCATGGGTCCCTGTACGGCCTCCCATTGCTGCTGTCTCCATCGCCACACTCTGCCATGTGCCACTTTCAGGTCTCCTCACACACTGCTGGTGTGTAGAATTTTTTGACATAGGGTGTTGGCAGATTACGGGCCTCCCATTGCTGCTGCCAGGCCCCTAATCTGCCATAGGCCCCTATATACCGCTTCCTCATGCTGCTGCCAGGTCCAGAGTCTCTCATGGGTCCCTGTACGGCCTCCCATTGCTGCTGTCTCCATCGCCACACTCTGCCATGTGCCACTTTCAGGTCTCCTCACACACTGCTGGTGTGTAGAATTTTTTGACGTAGGGTGCTGGCAGATTACGGGCCTCCCATAGCTGCTGCCAGGCCCCTAATCTGCCATGGGCCCCTATATATACCGCCTCCTCATGCTGCTGCCAGGTCCACAGTGTCTCATGCCATGTGCCACTTTCAGGTCTCCTCACACTGCTGGTGTGTTGAATTTTTTGACATAGGGTGCTGGCAGATTATGGGCCTCCTATAGCTGCTGCCAGGCCCCTAATCTGCCATAGGCCCCTATATACCGCTTCCTCATGCTGCTGCCAGGTCCAGAGTCTCTCATGGGTCCCTGTACGGCCTCCCATTGCTGCTGTCTCCATCGCCACACTCTGCCATGTGCCACTTTCAGGTCTCCTCACACACTGCTGGTGTGTAGAATTTTTTGACATAGGGTGCTGGCAGATTATGGGCCTCCCATAGCTGCTGCCAGGCCCCTAATCTGCCATAGGCCCCTATATACCGCCTCCTCATGCTGCTGCCAGGTCCAGAGTCTGTCATGGGTCCCTGTACGGCCTCCCATTGCTGCTGTCTCCATCGCCACACTCTGCCATGTGCCACTTTCAGGTCTCCTCACACTGCTGGTGTGTAGAATTTTTTGACATAGGGTGCTGGCAGATTACGGGCCTCCCATTGCTACTGCCAGGCCCCTAATCTGCCATGGGCCCCTATACCGCCTCCTCATGCTGCTGCCAAGTCCAGAGTGTGTCATGGGTCCCTGTACGGCCTCCCATTGCTGCTGTCTCCATAGCCACACTCTGCCATGTGCCACTTTCAGGTCTCCTCACACTGCTGGTGTGTTGAATTTTTTGACATAGGGTGCTGGCAGATTACGGGCCTCCCATTGCTGCTGCCAGGCACGTAATCTGCCATGGGCCCCCGTACCGACTCCTCATGCTGTGACGTTGCAACAAGGTGGAATTCAACCCTACATATGTTAGACCGCCTTTACGAACAGCGAAAGGCCATCACCGATTTCCTGATGTTAAAAGCGGATAAAGGTACTCCCTGTGTAACTTAGATGTCAGCCATTGGCAGCTCATGCGTGACACCTGCGCTTGCTCAGGCCCTTTGAGGAGGCCACGCTATCCGTGAGTCGGCAGGACTATGGGATGAACGACGTCATTCCTCTGTTGCACGTCCTGGAACAAATGCTGTTAACAATGGCTGGTCAGGGTGCGGTAGACGTGGCGCACAGATCTCAACGCCACATGACCCCTGTGGGGGCAGGACAGGAAGAAGAGGAGGAGGTAGAGGAGGACATTGGTGCTCAGGAATTATTGAGTGAAATGGGTGGTTTTTCCACTCAGCGGACAGGAGTGGAGGAGCAGGAGCATCTGGTAGAGGAGGAGGAAGAGGAGGAGACAGAGGACCCAGACGCACCGTGGCAGTATGCTGTGGAGATGGAGGCAGGGAGTCCCTCGCATTCCTTGGCACAAATGGCCCATAGCATGCTCGCTTGCTTGCGTAGCGACAGCCGAATAATAACCATCAGACAGAGGGATGACTTTTGGCTGTCCACCTTGTTGGACCCTCGCTACCGTTCAAAAATGGTGGCCTTTTTCACACCTGCTGAGAGGGAGGCCAAAATAACGTACTATAAAAACCACCTATGTAGTCAGCTGGTCTCTGCCTGTCTGCGCCAACGTCCATCCTCAGACACTGTGGGCCCTGTGCGCTCGCGTTCCGCTGCCATGGCAGCAGGGGAGGGGTGGGGTGGTAGGAGCAGTGGCAGCTCCACCAGCAGCGGCTGCCTCAGTCTGCAGTCGATGATGAGTAGCTTTCTTCACCAGCGCAGTGAGGAAACTACTAACCAGCCGCAGCAGCAGCAGCATCAGGTGGACCTGGAGCAGGACCTCAAACAACAGGCTTAGGCCTACTTGGACAGCACCCTGCCAACCGAGGTAGACAATCCCCTTGACTACTGGGCAACGAAACTTGACCTTTGGCCCCAACTAGCTGAATTTGCCCTTGAAAGGCTGTCATGCCCGGCCAGTAGCGTGGCATCGGAGCGCGTGTTTAGTGCGGCAGGAGGTATTGCAACTCCGCGGAGGACACGACTGTCCACCCAAAGTGTGGAGAGACTGACGTTTGTGAAAATGAATCAGGCGTGGATTAGTCTGGATTTCAAACCACCAGTTCCTGACACAACTGACTAAATCCGCCATGAATCATGCCCCAAACATGTGCCACTTTCAGGTCTCCTCACACTGCTGGTGTGTTCCATTTTTTGTCATAGGGTGCTGGCAGATTACGGGCCTCCCATAGCTGCTGCCAGGCCCCTAATCTGCCATGGGCCCCTATACCGCCTCCTCATGCTGCTGCCAAGTCCAGAGTCTCTCATGGGTCCCTGTACGGCCTCCCATTGCTGCTGTCTCCATCGCCACACTCTGCCATGTGCCACTTTCAGGTATCCTCACACTGCTGGTGTATTCCATTTTTTGTCATAGGGTGCTGGCAGATTACGGGCCTCCCATAGCTGCTGCCAGGCCCCTAATCTGCCATGGGCCCCTATACCGCCTCCTCATGCTGCTGCCAGGTCCAGAGTCTGTCATGGGTCCCTGTACGGCCTCCCATTGCTGCTGTCTCCATCGCCACACTCTGCCATGTGCCACTTTCAGGTCTCCTCACACTGCTGGTGGGTTCCATTTTTTGTCATAGGGTGCTGGCAGATTACGGGCCTCCCATAGCTGCTGCCAGGCCCCTAATCTGCCATGGGCCCCTGTTGTCGCTTGTTGGCATATTCCGCTCGTTCAGATGCTCCTTCTCCTGCTACTCCTCTTCACGGATTCCGTCAGCAGTCTTTCTTGGAATCCGTTTCCAAGAGACAACAGTTTGCGAGCACGCACCAGACGGTGCAGAAACTGAACGTCCTCCTGTCCAAGTTGCTGCTGCCAGGCTCGTAATCTGTCATGCGCCCCTGTACCGCCTCCTCATGCTGCTGCCAGGTCCAGAGTGTGTCATGGGCCCCCGTACCGACTCCAAATGCTGCTGCCAGGCCCGTAATCTGTCATGGGCCCCTGTACCGCCTCCCCATGCTGCTGCCAGGTCCAGATTGTGTCATGGGTCCCTGTACGGCCTCCCATTGCTGCTGCCAGGCCTGTAATCTGCCATGGGCCCCCGTACCGACTCCTCATGCTGCTGCCAGGCCCGTAATCTGCCATGGGCCCCTGTACCGCCTCCTCATGCTGCTGCCAGGTCCAGAGTGTGTCATGGGTCCCTGTACGGCCTCCCATTGCTGCTGTCTCTATCGCCACACTCTGCCATGTGCCACTTTCAGGTCTCCTCACACTGCTGGTGGTTTCCATTTTTGTCATAGGGTGCTGTATGGCCTCCCATTGCTGCTGCCTCCACCGCCACACTGTGGCTCCACACTCTGGTTTTGGCCCCGTGACTGCCCAAATGAGTGAAGTGTGCGGTGATTCTAAGATCGACGGCACTCATCTGCATGTCATACTGACTGACAGTATTATTTCTCTTCCCCAGCAGACTCCAAGGGCATTTAAATTAAAGGTACAGTGTTCTGCACTAATATTAAGTCTCTCTGAAGCCTAGAAACACCCTTTTTTAAGTTAAATTCACAGCGAATATATTCGACTCGAATCGAAATTTTTCTACGAATTCGCCGAATCAGTCGAATCGAATTTTTGAATACTTCGCTCATCTCTAAAAGTGACCCCAGACTGCCATGTGCAAGAGTCTAAAGCTGCAATTAAATTTTATGTATTTATTTCAGGTACTTATATAGCGCCATCATTTTACGCAGCAGTTTACATAGATATTGTACATTCACATCAGTCCCTAACCCTCAAGGGGCGTACAATCTAAGGCCCCTAACTCACATTCATACATACACATACTAGGGACAATATAGACAGGATCCAATTAACCTATTGGAGTGTGGGAGGAAACTGGAGCATCCGGAGGAAACCCACGCAGGCACAGAGAGAACATGCAAAGTCCAAGCAGGTGGTGCCGTGGCTGGGATTCGAACCAACAACCCTAGTACTGCCAGGCGGAAGTGCTAACCATTTAGCCACTGTGCTGCCCAGTCTGACTTTATTTTACCCCCCCCCCCCCCCCCCACTTATCAAGATGCCATTTAAAAATGTTACATAAAACCTTTCCGTTTTCATTATGCACCTTTTATTTTGGACAAGTGGCATCACTTGTTCTCTGTGTTTCTCTATGCAGAAAGCCAAGGCCGGTACAGGAGGTGCAACTGCCCCCGGCCTTGGCACAGCAGAGCAAGGGGGCAGAGAATGGACACAGGGCAGTAAACCCATTTTCTTTTTCTTAAGTCTGTGGAAAAACAAAAACACCATAAGTGAAGATAAAATGTGCAAGTGCAAGGGTGGTCAGGGTGGGGAGGAAAGGGCTAGATGATGCTGGATGTCCCTCAGGCAGGCTCAGTTTTACTTGCTGCAGCTTCTAATGCACATTGCGGTGTCTTTCAGTAGAGGAGTTGTGGTGTCAGTACAGTGATGAGCAGTTTCTGTCCCCGGTGGTATTACACTGTTCTATGCCTGTTGCGTTTTATAGAAAATGATTCTGAATGACACGAACTTCACTAATTCATTTTTTGTTTTTGTTTTTGTTTTTTGGTTGCAGGAATTGACTACAAGACCACAACTATACTGCTGGATGGGCGGCGGATAAAGCTGCAGCTCTGGTGGGTCATGTGCACAATGTCAAGTATTCTGTGCTGTTTGTATTCCAGATCCTGACATACATTGTATCATTCATGTCTTCTGGTAACAAGGTTGCTCTGTACAGTTTGAGAAATAAAAAATTCATTTGAAGAATACAGTTGAAGAGAAGCTAAAAAAAAATATTTTTCGCTACTTTAGTTTCATTACTTACCTGTAATAGAGCATATCCCACAATGTGCAGGCTGCTGGATTCTTTAGAAACCTTCACTGCAGGATTGCCCCGTCCTCTTCCTGCCCTGTGTCGGGCTGCCCCGCCCTCTTCCTGCCCTGTGTCGGGCTGCCCCGCCCTCTTCCTGCCCTGTGTCGGGCTGCCCCGCCCTCTTCCTGCCCTGTGTCGGGCTGCCCCGCCCTCTTCCTGCCCTGTGTCGGGCTGCCCCGCCCTCTTCCTGCCCTGTGTCGGCTGCGCCGCCCTCTTCCTGCCCTGTGTCGGCTGCGCCGCCCTCTTCCTGCCCTGTGTCGGGCTGCCCCGCCCTCTTCCTGCCCTGTGTCGGGCTGCCCCGCCCTCTTCATGCCCTGTGTCGGGCTGCCCCGCCCTCTTCATGCCCTGTGTCGGGCTGCACCGCCCTCTTCCTGCCCTGTGTCGGGCTGCCCCGCCCTCTTCCTGCACTTTGCCCGGCTGCCCCGCCCTCTTCCTGCACTTTGCCCAGCTGCCTTGTCCTCTTCCTGCACTTTGCTGGGCTGCCTCATCCTATTCCTGCACTCTGCCATGCTGCTCTGGTATTATTCTATACTGTGCCAGGCTGCCTCATCCTCTCCCTGCACTCTTCCGGGCTGCCATGTCCTCATTCTACACTGTGCAAGGCTGCCCCGTCCTCTTCCTGCACTGTGCCGGGCTGCCCCGTCCTCTTCCTGCACTGTGCCGGGCTGCCCCGTCCTCTTCCTGCACTGTGCCGGGCTGCCCCGTCCTCTTCCTGCACTGTGCCGGGCTGCCCCGTCCTCTTCCTGCACTGTGCCGGGCTGCCCCGTCCTCTTCCTGCACTTTGCCAGGCTGCCCCGTCCTCTTCCTGCACTTTGCCAGGATGCCTCATCCTCCTCCTGCACTCTGCCGGGATGCCCTGTCCTCCACTCTGCCATGCTGCTCTGGTCTCATTCTACACTGTGCCAGGCTGTCCTCTTCCTGCACTGTGCCGTGTTGCCTTGTCCTCTTCCTTCACTGTGCCAGGCTGCCCTGGCCTCTTCCTTCACTGTGCAGGGCTGCCCCGTTCTTTTGCTACACTGTGCTAGGATGCCCTGTCCTCTTCCTGCTGCTAAACTTCCAGCTCTGTTGGGGTTAACAGCCTTGGTCTTCAGGTTCAGCTGCACTAATGATGATCTGAAGGGGACTCGCCCCCTCCTGCCCTCTCCTCCCATGAGAAAAATTCTTTCACTGATTATACTTACTTTAACGTCATCTGTTAATAGGGCAGAGAATTGTGTGACTGATAAGACCCTCCTCCATTCACCAATTGTGTTACAGGCAGTGTAATCAGTGAAAGAACGTTTCTCATTGGAGGAGAGGGCAGGAGGAGGTATGTCACCTTTAGTGCAGCTGAGCCAGAGGACCTGAAGTTGTTAATCCCCACATGACAGAAGTTCAGCAGCAGGAAGAGGACAGGGCAGCTCTGCAATGAAGATTTCTGGAGAAACCACCAGCCTGTACATCATGGGTAACTACTTCATTATAGCTAGCTGAAAGTGTACCGGTGTCAGTGGGAGTAAAAAATGTAAATAGTATCCCATAGTTGGTGTCAATGGATTGAATAATGCTGCCATGGTTGGTGTCAGTGGGAGAAATCATGCCTAACCTTTACTATTAGGTGGAAGAATCGTGCCCCATGGTTTGTTTCAGCGGGAGTAATCGTACTCCATGGTGGCAGTAGGAGGAATAATGCCCCATCATTGGTGTCAGTGGGAGAAATAATGCCCCAATTGGTATTAATGGAGGAATAGTGCCCCATCACTGGTGTTGGTAGGAAGAGTAGTGCCCCATTATTGGTGTCAGTGGGAAGAATAGTGCCCTGTCATTGGTGTCAGTGGGAGGTATAGTGCCCATCATTGGTGTCAGTGGGAAGAATAGTGCCCCATCATTGGTGTCAGTGGGAGGAATAGTGCCCAGTGATTGGTGTCAATGGGAGGAATAGTGCCCCATCATTGGTGTCAGTAGGAGGAATTGTGCCCAGTGATTGGTGTCAATGGGAGGAATAGTTCCTCATCATTGGTGTCAGTAGGAGGAATTGTGAGGAGAAATAGTGCCCCAATTGGTATTAATGGAGGAATGGTGCCCTATCATTGGTGTCATTGAAGGGAATAGTGCCCCATCATTGGTGTCAGTTTGAGGAATTGTTCCTTATCATTGGTATCAGTAGGAAGAGTAGTGCCCCATTATTGGTGTCAGTGGGAAGAATAGTGCCCGTCATGGGTGCCTGTAGGAAGAATAGTGCCCCATCATTCGTGTCAGTGGGAAGAATAATGCCTTAATATTGGTGATAGTGGGAGGAATTGTGCCCTATCGTTGGTGTCAGTGGGAGGAATAGTGTCCCGTCATTGGTGTCAGTGGGAGAAATAGTGCCCCATCATTGGTGTCAGTGGGAGGAATAGTGTCCCGTCATTGGTGTCAGTGGGAGGAATAGTGCCCCATCATTGATATCAGTGGGAGGAATAGTGCCCCATCATTGGTGTCAGTGGGAGGAATAGTGTCCCATCATTGGTGTCAGTGGGAGGAATTGTACCCCATCACTGGTGTCAGTGGAAGTTTTGGGTACCCCTTCGTTGGTGTCAGTGGGAGGAATTTTGCCCCATCACTGGTGTCAGTGGAAGGTATGGGTACCCCTTCGTTGGTGTCAGTGGGAGGAATTGTGCCCCATCACTGGTGTCAGTGGAAGGTATGGGTGCCCCTACGTTGGTGTCAGTGGGAGGGATAGTGCCTTGTATCCGTGAGAACGATGGCCAAGGGAAGCAAGGGGCTGCAGTTAGTAAGGTAACACAGACTTGTATAAGCCTCAATTGACACACAAATATCCCTAATGTAAAAAAAGTGACAGTTATTTTCAGTCCAATGAAATGTGAGAATGACAGTCACATGGCTCACATTAGAGTTCCACTTCCTGAACTGAGCCGGTGGTCTGTATGGGACAATGGAGCCCGTGTGCCGCGGATCTCTCCTGTACAATGTGATGGGGTTTTATTGATGACCTCGGAGCGGTTTTCGGCTCGCAGCGCTCGGATCGTGTGATGTCACTCCGCCAGCGTCCGGGAGGCCGGGAGCTCTTCATACGATAACCTGATTTATGAATAAAATATTACCGGCTGCGAGGGCGACGTCACACTGAATGTATAATAAAATGCACAGGAACGGGCGCCTGGATCTTTTTATGATTTGGATTTGTTTAGGAAAAAAGAAAATTGGACGTAAAATCCATAAAAAAAAAAAATTGTACTTGGCTGATGTGTCTGCACATATCTTTTACATGCGTCATTATCAAGTAAACCTTGCCTGGGTGACCTATAGTTTGCCGTGTGCACCATGCGTCATACACAACTGCCATTTTTCCAGATAAACTCCTTCTTTTCACATTGGTTTCTCATTTGGTACTGCTGATCTCCTGCAGCCTCTTTACATCCACTTCCTATGGACTCTAACGATGACTGCATGGCATTTCTCGAGGCAGGTTTTGCCATGGTGACCGCAGAGGACCATGCCTGTGTTGCAGTCTTCAGGGTGACAACGCATGAAAGCAGTTAGGAGATGGTGAATAATAGACCCTGTGATGTCATCACTGGGCCTTTGTGCTTCTCTATGCAAAGCAGGCTGGTGGTAGTGGGGGGAGTTGGGCTTGCAGGGTGCTGTACATAGCTTCCTGAAAACATCACAGTAGCTTCAGTACTCATCTCAAGAGCCCTCAGTCCTGATGCAAGCAGTGGGCTGCTTCCTAGGAGGAGTTATGCAAATCTCATAATGCCCTGACGGGTGGATGTCAGTCTGGAGGAGTGTGCATGGCTAGGTAGGCTATAATTGCATCCAGACTGCAGTAATGCCCACATGTGAGGCGGAGCCTCCGTGATATAAATAAATGCAATGGATGAAAGGGGCGGGTCAGGGAGGAAGGCGCTAGATGATGCTGGACGTCCTCCAGCCAGGAAATGAAGCGGAACTCTGTCTGATTTTCTGCAGCTTCTAATGCACACTGTGAGAAGCTCACAGTGTGCAGTGAAATCAGAGGAAGCCGTTTCAGTCCAGGAGAGGAGCCGATACAACTGTGCAAGACTGAAGGGGAGGAGCCGGTACACCTGTGCAAGACTGAAGGGGAGGAGCCGGTACACCTGTGCAAGACTGAAGGGGAGGAGCCGGAACAACTGTCCAAACCTGAAGGGGAGGAGCCGGTACACCTGTGCAAGACTGAAGGGGAGGAGCCGGTACACCTGTGCAAGACTGGAGGGGAGGAGCCGGAACACCTGTGCAAGACTGAAGGGGAGGAGCCGTTACACCTGTACAAGACTGAAGGGGAGGAGCCAGAACACCTGTACAAGACTGAAGGGGAGGAGCCGGTACACCTGTGCAAGACTGAAGGGGAGGAGCAAGTACACCTGTGCCAGACTGAAGGGGAGGAGCCGGTACACCTGTGCAAGACTGAAGGGGAGGAGCCAGTACACCTGTGCAAGACTGAAGGGGAGGAGCCAGTACACCTGTGCCAGACTGAAGGGGAGGAGCCGGTACACCTGTGGAAGACTGAAGGAGAGGAGCCGGTACACCTGTGCAAGACTGAAGGGGAGGAGCCGGTACACCTGTGCAAGACTGAAGAGGAGGAGCCGGTACACCTACGCAAGACTGCAGGGGAGGAGCCGGTACACCTGTGAAAGACTGAAGGGGAGGAGCCGGTACACTTGTGCAAGACTGAAGGGGAGGCCGGAGGGAGGATTTAACCACTTCCCTGCCACCCTATAGCGGATATACTGCTACAGGGCGAGAGGGGTGTGCAAAATCACATATGTATACATGATTTAGCATTTCCGGGTAGGGGGTGCGCGCGCCTGTGGCTGTCAATCACTGGGTCCCGGACGGTGATTACCAAGGATCTCCGATGGGAAGGAGGGCTTCTTTTTGTTACTAACAGTCCTCTTCCCTGTCGGCCGGTGCAGACACTGCACAGCACTGCCATCCACAGCAGTGTGATTACAGTGAGGCACACAGGCACCGCCCCCTAGTAAAGCACTCCCAGCACACAGTTAACCCTTTGATTGCCCCCTCATGTTAACCCCTTCCTGCCCAGTGCTATTAGTACAGTGTCAGTGCTAAAAAAAAAAAAAAAAAAAGCACTTATCACTGTATTGGTGTCACTGGGGATGTCAGTGACAGCAAGTCAGTCCCCCCCCCAGTGTCAGAATACCCGCCGCTATAAGATGCTGATCACTGCCATTATTAGTAAAAAAAAAAATCCCAGTATCTATACCGCCATTTGTAAACGCTATAACTTTCACATAAACCAATTAATTTACACGTATTGGGATTTCTTTCTAGCATATGCAGGCCATAGAAGTGTTGAAAACCGTGCGTTTTTTCGAACGATAAATGAAAAATTGGTCGTTCATTAAACCGACGTTACCACCAACGATTACAAACATTGGCCAAATCTGGTCCACATGGTTCCCCAGTCATAAAGTTCACCCAATATAACAGCCCAAACGTCTGTTCCTTCCAGGTCATGGCTCATGCACATATTTGTTTTCGTTAAAACGATCGTACGATTTGCCACGAAAATCTGTCGTTTTCCACAAATTTTCCAACATGACCGATAATCCAAAAGTGCAAAAAACACGAAAACCGGCCGACCAATTAACCCACCAACAGTGCGAAAATTGGCCAATTAATCTTTCGGACAAAAAATTGGCAGATTTTCGAACCGTCTATGGCCGGCAAAAGACACCGAGCAGAATACATTTTATGATGAAATTTAATGTTTTTATTGGCCATGTTTAATAGCAAAAAAGTCAAAAATATTGTTTTTTTCACAAAATTGTCGCTTTTTTTTCATTGCGCCAAAAATGAAAAACACAGAGGTGATCAAATGCTGCCCAAAAGAAAGCTCTATTTGTGGGGGAAAAAGGATGTAAATTTCATGTGGGTGCAGCATTGCATGACCGCGCAATTGTCAGTTAAAGTAAGGTAGCGCCGTATCGCACAAAATGGCCGGGGCAGGAAGGGGGGGAATCCTCAGGATATCGATGATGATGATAACGTATCCCTTTTATAGTTCTCCAACTCCTTCCAAAGTACAATCTGACCGTTTGTGCGTCCGTTCTGGCGCGGATGGAGTTAAAGTTGGGGAAGGAAGCCGATGTCATGCGGGAAGTGGAAGGCGGCATCCAATTAGGAAGACACAACGTGCGCCGCACTGCGAAATGCCTTTGTGCCGCGTGTAATCATGGCGTCAAGCGTGTAATTATAGAGCGGCTGAATCTTTGCGCGCTGGTAAAAATGTATAAAATGGCGCTGTGGAGGAAAGCGGGGGAGGTTCTCATCTCCAATCAGATATAATGTCATTACCGGACATAGAATTTTATCTCCTCGTATATACTGTATATGTGTTTATTACACTCCTGTATAATATATCTTATATCTGGAGAGCGGTGATGTCACTCCTGTATAATATATCTTATATCTGGAGAGCGGTGATGTCACTCTGTATAATATATCTTATATCTGGAGGGCGATGATGTCACTCCTGTATAATATAACTTATATCTGGAGAGCGGTGATGTCACTCCTGTATAATATATATTATATCTGGAGAGTGGTGATGTCACTCCTGTATAATATATCTTATATCTGGAGAGCGGTGATGTCACTCCTGTATAATATAACTTATATCTGGAGAGCGGTGATGTCACTCCCGTATAATATATCTTATATCTGGAGAGCGGTGATGTCACTCCTGTATAATATATCTTATATCTGGAGAGCGGTGATGTCACTCCTGTATAATATAACATATCTGGAGAGCGGTGATGTCACTCCTGTATAATATATCTTATATCTGGAGAGCGGTGATGTCACTCTGTATAATATATCTTATATCTGGAGGGCGATGATGTCACTCCTGTATAATATAACTTATATCTGGAGAGCGGTGATGTCACTCCTGTATAATATATATTATATCTGGAGAGTGGTGATGTCACTCCTGTATAATATATCTTATATCTGGAGAGCCGTGATGTCACTCCCGTATAATATATCTTATATCTGGAGAGCGGTGATGTCACTCCCATATAATATATCTTATATCTGGAGAGCGGTGATGTCACTCCCGTATAATATATCTGGAGAGCGGTGATGTCACTCCCGTATAATATAACTTATATCTGGAGAGCGGTGATGTCACTCCCGTATAATATATCTTATATCTGGAGAGCGGTGATGTCACTCCTGTATAATATATCTTATATCTGGAGAGCGGTGATGTCACTCCTGTATAATATATCTTATATCTGGAGAGCGGTGATGTCACTCTTGTATAATATAACATATCTGGAGAGCGATGATGTCACTCCTGTATAATATATCTTATATCTGGAGGGCGGTGATGTCACTCCTGTATAATATAACTTATATCTGGAGAGCCGTGATGTCACTCCCGTACAATATATATTATATCTGGAGAGTGGTGATGTCACTCCTGTATAATATACCTTATATCTGGAGAGCCGTGATGTCACTCCCGTATAATATATCTTATATCTGGAGAGCCGTGATGTCACTCCCGTATAATATACCTTATATCTGGAGAGCGGTGATGTCACTCCTGTATAATATATCTTATATCTGGAGAGCCGTGATGTCACTCCCGTATAATATATCTTATATCTGGAGAGCGGTGATGTCACTCCTGTATAATATAACTTATATCTGGAGAGCGATGATGTCACTCCCGTATAATATATCTTATATCTGGAGAGCGGTGATGTCACTCCTCTATAATATATCTTATATCTGGAGAGTGGTGATGTCACTCCCGTATAATATATCTTATATCTGGAGAGCGGTGATGTCACTCCTGTATAATATAACATATCTGGAGAGCGGTGATGTCACTCCTGTATAATATATCTTATATCTGGAGAGCGGTGATGTCACTCCTGTATAATATATCTTATATCTGGAGAGCGGTGATGTCACTCCTGTATAATATATCTTATATCTGGAGAGCGGTGATGTCACTCCTGTATAATATATCTTATATCTGGAGAGCGGTGATGTCACTCCTCTATAATATATCTTATATCTGGAGAGTGGTGATGTCACTCCCGTATAATATATCTTATATCTGGAGAGCGGTGATGTCACTCCTGTATAATATAACATATCTGGAGAGCGGTGATGTCACTCCTGTATAATATATCTTATATCTGGAGAGCGGTGATGTCACTCCTGTATAATATATCTTATATCTGGAGAGTGGTGATGTCACTCCTGTATAATATACCTTATATCTGGAGAGCGGTGATGTCACTCCTGTATAATATACCTTATATCTGGAGAGCGGTGATGTCACTCTCGTATAATATATCTTATATCTGGAGAGCGGTGATGTCACTCCTGTATAATATCTTATATCTGGAGAGCGGTGATGTCACTCCCGTATAATATATCTTCTATCTGGAGAGCGGTAGATGCTGAGATTTGTGGTTCCTCCTTCTCTGGCCCTCCCCATCGCCCCCCTCTGGGCGCTCACGGTATGGTCGGACCTATCATTGCACACACAGGACGGAGTTCAGAGAGAAGGAAGGTAATCCCTGTGTCTGGGCTCTGCGGTTGGAGCTCCTGGCCGACCTTTCTTCTCCCTCCATCAGTGTGGATCTCTGGGCAGAGCACAGACCAGGCTGCGCCAGCAGGAAGTCGGGAAAAGCCATCACCGCTGATCTCTATAACATGTGGACGTATTACTCACTTCGAAGAATTGTTTCTGCAAAATTGGAGATTTTGCAAAGTTTAAACAACAGCTGAAGGCAAATCTCTTTAAAAAGCACTATTTGCATATCCCCCCTCCCCCACCACCTCCATTTGTTTGTCATTAATATGGGATGCCACATACCACCTGAAATTTGAAATCAGGCTTGCAGTGGGATTAGGCTGTATACATTGATGGGCAGATGGGATGTACTTATAGGTTAGGAAAAGACACATTTTTTTGTAGAGTATGGAAAGACTTAGAACTTCCAACAATGTTCTTATTCCCATCTGTTCCTCCCTGTCCCGGTGACAGCCACTCCCCCTATTTCTTTTATGGGTGTCACTGGAACCGGAAGTGAAGGAAAGTCTCCCCAATAGGGTCACAGATAGAAATGGGCATGAGAACTATATGTGTATGGGGGCAGCTATATTTTCTCATGACACATGCAGCCTCTGCTCCCGGCTTTGCAGGATTACACAGTGGTCGTACATTGCATCTCCTTTACCTAATGATTGTCTATGAGTCGGCCAGCTGACCTAAAACCATGCACCCCTTGTGTGGCTGACATTTTATCTCAGCAGCTGTTAAAAAGCAAGGTGGAATAAATGCAAAACTGAGTGTTTTTGCCCTCTAGTGGCTAATTTACAAATTGCTTTTTTCAAATATAAATTTAAAAATATGGAAGAGCGAGCAGCTAAAAGTGTGACGATCACATCAAAAATTAATTTATCCTACGAACTGCAATGACATGTCAAATGTGCCCTCAATGAATATATGAAATACTTTAACGGCGTTCTCACCAGTGGATCAAAGAGGAAATGCCTGTCCGCCAGGCCAGAAATTCACATGCTCAGGGGCGGACTGACCATTTGGAAACTCGGGCACTGCCCGAGGGCCCGGGGTCAGTAGGGGGCCCCATGAGATGCCCCTGGTATCTTTTTCATAGGCTTTTTTGAGTTTGGGAAAGGACAGAGGGGCTCCATGATCCCCTATTCCCCGGGGGCCCCTTGAGTTGTCAGTCCGCCCCTGCATCTGCTTATCATAATGTCATGTAACCTCTATCTATAAACACGGCTGTTTTGTTTTTCAATAGAAACCCATTTTTATTCCTGCTTTATTCTTCTTTACAGAGTATTAATTCCTTTCTTTTTTTTCCTTTATAGGGACACTTCAGGACAAGGAAGATTTTGCACTATTTTTCGTTCTTATTCCAGAGGAGCTCAGGTGAGGATGGGACATGAAAACTGTACTAAAAGGAAAATTGTTGTGGTCACCTGACAATCACACCTATATGAGTTTGTTGGACATCACATTCCATAACCATGGCCGTCAATATGGAGTTGGCCCCCTTTGCGACTCTAATATCCTCCACTTTTCTTGGAAGACTTTCCAAAAGATTATGGAGGATGTCTGTGGGGATTTGTAAGGTCAGGTTCTGATGTTGGACGGAAGGCTTGTATCACCATTGGTCTTTCAGTTCATGTAAAGTTGTTCAGTAGGGCTGAGGTCAGGTACTGGTGTTGAAGGAGAAGATCTGTATCACCATTGGCCTTTCAGTTCATGTAAAGTTGTTCAGTAGGGCTGAGGTCAGGTACTGATATTGAAAGAGAAGACCTGGATCACCACTGGTCTTTCAATTAATCTCAAAGGTGTTCAGTAGGGCTGAGGTCAGGTACTGATGCTGAAAGAGAAGAGCTTGATCACTATTGGCCTTTCAATTCATCCCAAAGGTGTTCAGTAGGGTTGAGGTCAGGTACTGATCTTGAAAGAGAGGACCTGGATCACCACTGGTCTTTCAATTAATCTCAAAGGTGTTCAGTAGGGCTGAGGTCAGGTACTGATGCTGAAAGAGAAGATCTTGATCATTATTGGCCTTTCAATTAATCTCAAAGGTGTTCAGTAGCATTGAGGTTAGGTACTAATGTTGGAGGAGATGACGTGGCTCACCACTGGTCTTTCAATTTAATCTCAAAGGTGCTCAGTAGGGCTGAGGTCAGGTACTGATTTTGAAGGAGAAGATCTGGATCGCCATTGGCATATCAGTTCATCCCAAAGGTGTTCAGTAGGGCTGAGGTCAGGTATTGATGCTGAAAGAGAAAATCTTGATCACTATTGGCCTTTCAATTTATCCAAAGGTGTTCAGAAGGGTTGAGGTCAGATACTGATGTTGTAAGAGAAGACCTGGATAACCAATGTCCTTTCAATTCATTTCAGTGATGTTCAGTAGGGTTAAGGTCAGGTATTGATGCTAAAAGAGAAGACGTGACTTACCATTGGCCTTTCAATTCATCCAACAGGTGTTGAGTAGGGCTAAGGTACGGTACTGATGTTGGTAGAGAAGACCTGGCTCACCACTGGCCTCCTAATTCATCCCAAAGGGATTGAAAGTTAGGTAGGGCTGAGGTCAAGGCTCTGTGCAGGACACTCAAGTTCCTCCACACCAAACTGATCAAACCATGTCTTTATGGGGCTGGCTTTATACACAGGGCATAGTCATGGTGGAACAGAAAAGGGTCTTCACCAAACTGTTATCACAAGGTTGGGAGACCACCATTGTCTAAAATGTCTTTCTATGGTGTAGTATTACCATTACCCTTCACTGGAGACACCGAAACTCCATCATTTGAGGGAGGGGAGTTCACATACTTTTGGCCTAATAATGTACCTTTTGTGGAATGATATTATGAAGCTATATGCAAACTGTTGTTGTCCACAACAGTCAATCAGCAGTCATTCATTCTTGATGTGAATGATGATGTTTCAAGTGAAGATTGTAGATTTCTCTTCCAGGAACTGTATAGCTGACCATAAATGGATAGAATTTTGAACAAAAATTCTTTGGAAAGGAAGATTTCTATGAAAATTCTCAGAAGATTTGAAACATTTCATTTGCTTCTAACTTTCAAATTTTGAATGAATGGACTTTACCAAAAATGAAAACCACATTCACTGTTAGAAATTTGTTCGTTCAAGAAAAATGTTCCATTATTATTATTATTCAGGATTTATATGGCGCCAACAGTTTGCTCAACGCTTTACAATATAATGGGAGACAATACAGCAACAATACAGTTCAATACAAGAGGGTTAGGAGGGCCCTGATCCTTGGAGCTTACAATCTAAGAGGCAGGGGCTAGTGGTACAAAAGGTAATAACTGTGGGGGATGGATTGGTTGGAAGAGTAGAAGATTCCATTATTCGCTGAGCGCAGGATAGGCTTCCCTGAAGAGATCGGTTTTCAGAGATCGCCTAAAAGTGAGCAGAGTAGGCGATAGTCTGATAAATTTAGGTAGAGAGTTCCAGAGGATGGGAGAAGCTCTGGAGAAGTCCTGGAGACGAGCATGGGAGGAGGAGACAAGGGAGCTAGAGAGCAGGAGGTCGTGCGAGGAGCGGAGAGTACGGTTTGGGTGATATTTGGAGACAAGATTGGTTCCATCCCGCTCCTTTGAATTTTCTCATCACTGCAGTCGAAAATGAACATTGACTTGATCCACTAATGATGAGAAAAAGGAACAAACTTTCTTAGAACATTCTTTTCATAAGAGTTTTTGTTCAAAAGTCACCCATCTATGGCCAGCTTTTGTCAGCCAAGGAATTTTCCATCCTTGCTGAACAATTTTTGGGATCAAAGCAGGATATGCAAAATAAGAACTTTGCATGTAAATGAGGATTTTGAAATTCGAAAGCAGTTTGAGATTAGAGGATTTTGGTCCCTCCCTGATAGTAGAAGTTCTGGGCTCAGGAATTGAAAGATCCGAACCATAACAGGTCCTCTTGTCGGAGCTCAGGAGGCGGTAAGAGCCGCCGGTTCCTGTTGGCCTGTGCAAGGCTGATAAGCTCAGGACAGGAGGCACAACGGTGATTTACAACCTTTTGTATAAACAATTTTCCTTTCTCCAGTCCAACTCAATAGAGGAATTTGGCATGGAAAGTTCTCCTGCTGGACTGAGTCACTTCAGAAAACACATCTCACTGTAGATTTATCCGCCAGCACAGAAACCAATCACTCCGTAGCGATAATTCATGTAGAAGGCAGCATACGAGAGCAAGAAACTGATCTGGTCCCTAAGGATGGAGAGATTTCGTCAGTCCATAGCGGTGAAGTCGAGTAGACCGATCGTCTTGACTCTGTAAGGCTGGATATCGAGTTTTGTCTCGTGTGAAGGAAACTCCAGCTCTCCTGAAGATAATTCTAGATTGTTCTTCTGCTATGATGCTTTGACTGACAGTTACTCGGTCATGCAAGACTGTGCCAAATTGTATATTAACTTTTAGACAAGCTTTCTTTTGGTGGTATTTAACGCCTTTAGCCCACCTTTTAAGTGGACCCTGGTGGCCCTCGAAGCAGCCCCGCCTCTGTATTACATGGTCGCCGTGATTGGCTCTCACATTGGTCACATGATCAGGAGTCCGTCCCACTAAGTCCCAATTAGAGGCCTGTCCGGAGAGCTGGTGGTGGCAGCAAAGTCAGCGTGCTCCCTCCCTTCCTTTTTTAGTGATCAGTGAGAGCGGCGGTCAGTGGCAGAGGGCTGTGTTTACATTATTTTATTTGCAATTGTGATCGCTGTGATTGGTTCCCAGTGATTCCAAGGCATAGAACCATTCTGATTGGCTCTGTGCATTTTGCCTATGAACTGTGCTGTCGACAGCTGGATCACAGACAATCAAAGGGCACACTGCCGACACATGCACATTGGCAGCACTGTCCTTGTCTTTTGATTGTGCTCTTGTGGTGTCACCTGGCAGTGGTCTACTGTTACATGGTCTGTTGTCACCATCATGAAACTTGTCTTGAGAAATGCCATGCAGCCATTGCTGGAGCGCATGTAGACAGGAAGTGGAGCACTGAGATGACACAAAGGAGGTTAAGTAACCAATCACACAAATTGTTTGCCTCTCTGAATGGAGGGGGTGGGGGCATTCTTCCCACTGACCACCAATGTAAGGGACATTCTTCCCACTGATCACCAATGTAAGGGACATTCTTCCCACTGACCACCAATGTAAGGGACATTCTTCCCACTGACCACCAATGTAAGGGACATTCTTCCCACTGACCACCAATGTAAGGGACATTCTTCCCACTGACCACCAATGTAAGGGACATTCTTCCCACTGACCCCCAATGTAAGGGACATTCTTCCCACTGATCACCAATGTAAGGATCATTCTTCCCACTGACCACCAATGTAAGGAGCATTCTTCCCACTGACCTCCAATGTAAGGGACATTCTTCCCACTGATCACCAATGTAAGGGACATTCTTCCCACTGACCCCCAATGTAAGGAGCATTCTTCCCACTGACCACCAATGTAAGGGACATTCTTCCCACTGATCACCAATGTAAGGGACATTCTTCCCACTGACCACCAATGTAAGGGACATTCTTCCCACTGACCACCAATGTAAGGGACATTCTTCCCACTGACCCCCAATGTAAGGAGCATTCTTCCCACTGACCACCAATGTAAGGGACATTCTTCCCACTGACCACCAATGTAAGGGACATTCTTCCCACTGATCACCAATGTAAGGATCATTCTTCCCACTGATCACCAATGTAAGGGACATTCTTCCCACTGACCCCCAATGTAAGGAGCATTCTTCCCACTGACCACCAATGTAAGGGACATTCTTCCCACTGACCACCAATGTAAGGGACATTCTTCCCACTGACCACCAATGTAAGGGACATTCTTCCCACTGACCACCAATGTAAGGGACATTCTTCCCACTGACCACCAATGTAAGGGACATTCTTCCCACTGACCCCCAATGTAAGGGACATTCTTCCCACTGATCACCAATGTAAGGATCATTCTTCCCACTGACCACCAATGTAAGGAGCATTCTTCCCACTGACCTCCAATGTAAGGGACATTCTTCCCACTGATCACCAATGTAAGGGACATTCTTCCCACTGACCCCCAATGTAAGGAGCATTCTTCCCACTGACCACCAATGTAAGGGACATTCTTCCCACTGATCACCAATGTAAGGGACATTCTTCCCACTGACCACCAATGTAAGGGACATTCTTCCCACTGACCACCAATGTAAGGGACATTCTTCCCACTGACCCCCAATGTAAGGAGCATTCTTCCCACTGACCACCAATGTAAGGGACATTCTTCCCACTGACCACCAATGTAAGGGACATTCTTCCCACTGATCACCAATGTAAGGATCATTCTTCCCACTGATCACCAATGTAAGGGACATTCTTCCCACTGACCCCCAATGTAAGGAGCATTCTTCCCACTGACCACCAATGTAAGGGACATTCTTCCCACTGACCACCAATGTAAGGGACATTCTTCCCACTGATCACCAATGTAAGGGACATTCTTCCCACTGACCACCAATGTAAGGGACATTCTTCCCACTGATCACCAATGTAAGGGACATTCTTCCCACTAACCCCCAATGTAAGGGACATTCTTCCCACTGACCACCAATGTAAGGGACATTCTTCCCACTGACCACCAATGTAAGGGACATTCTTCCCACTAACCCCCAATGTAAGGGACATTCTTCCCACTGATCACCAATGTAAGGAGCATTCTTCCCACTGACCACCAATGTAAGGGACATTCTTCCCACTGACCACAAATGTAAGGGACATTCTGCCCACTGATCCCCAATGTAAGGGGCATTCTTCCCACTGATCACCAATGTAAGGGACATTCTTCCCACCGATCACCAATGTAAGGAGCATTCTTCCCACTGATCACCAATGTAAGGGACATTCTTCCCACTGACCACCAATGTAAGGGACATTCTTCCCACTGATTACCAATGTAAGGGACATTCTTCCCACTGACCCCCAATGTAAGGAGCATTCTTCCCACTGACCTCCAACGTAAGGGACATTCTTCCCACTGACCACCAATGTACGGGACATTCTTCCCACTGACCCCCAATGTAAGGGACATTCTTCCCACAGACCCCCAATGTAAGGGACATTCTTCCCACTGATCACCAATGTAAGGGACATTCTTCCCACTGACCACCAATGTAAGGAGCATTCGGAATAAATTTTGGCCAAGATTTATAAAGAAAGATTATTTATTTGCAAAATTTTATAAGAAAAACACCTTTTTTCCAAATTTTTGGACTTTTTCATTTATATAGCAAAACAAATAAAAATCCCAGTGGTGAATAAATACAACCAAAATAAAGCTTTATCTGTCTCAAAAAAAAAAATGCTAAAAAATGTCATATGGGTACAGTGTTGCATGGCCGCGCAATTGTCATTCAAAGTGTGATAGCGCTGAAAGCGGAAAATTGGCCTGGGGGGAATGGGGTGAAAGTGTCCGGACTGGAAGTGGTTAACAAATGCACCAAAAATGCACCAGAACGCGTCAACATGCGGAAACACATCTGGACGGTGTTTCTATGGTGTGGACCGGCCCTAAGGCTGATTCTTGTAGAGCGCCATCGGAAATGTTTACAATGCAGGACTATTGATGATGTTTTATGGTGGAAGAGAGAATAAATAACGGTGAAATGTCTTCTTACAGGGCGTGATTCTGGTTTATGACATCACCAACCGCTGGTCGTTCGATGGGATCGATCGGTGGATAAAGGAGATCGATGAGGTGAGTCCCGCACTGTCCTATAGGACCTGTACATTAGTTACTATGGGACACAAGAACAGTTGGGAAGATTTCCGTTCACTCTCTGTCCCTGGGACACCTAGTGTGTCATCTCAGCACAGGGTGTCCCAGAGGCAGGAAGTGAGGTGAAATTGTCCACATGGGGACACTGTAGAAAAAAGTAAAGGTTCTAGCCCTTCTTTACTTTGAAACAAAATAATATGTTTTAGCTTTTGATGAAGTTGCTTCTTTGTTTACAAAAAAAAAAAAAAAGAAAACATAAAATATTTTTTATTTTTATGTAAGGCGTCTGTCTTTTGAAGTTGCTAAAAAGGAAATTTAAGCAGAACTCCGGCATTTTGTTCAGTCTTGCACAGAAGTGACCTCTCCTGGACTCACTGGCTTCCTCTGATTTCACTGCATACTGTGAGCTTCTCGCAATGTGTGATGTGCAGTCAGTCAGATAAAACCCACCTCATTTCCTGGCTGGAGGACGCCCAGCATCATCTAGGACTTTCCTCCCCAGCCTGACTTTCCCTGTCCCCGCCCCTTTCATTAGTTGGATTTCGGTTCTCCAGATAATAGAAGCTTGGCATTTTAGATTGAACAGTATTCCTAATGAAAAATGTGAATTAGGACAATGCCACTTTATGGCCACTAGATGGTGCCGATGATCACTCTAATCTAATTGTCTGCTCCATCTAGTGTCCATAATGGGGTATTTTCCTAATTCACTCTATTTTTTTTTTTTATCGACCTGGAGAAAAAATAGATAGCATCATAAATGTTATATTTTATGTGGCCTAGAATTTAAATTTAAAGGCTGGTTCCGCATCTGAGAATTGCAATAATGTGCATGCATTACAATGCATGAAAACGCATGTTTTTGTGCTGCAGTGCCATTTCATTTTAAAGTGTTACAAAACCCACAACAGTACAATCAGTCTGTAGATGCAGTAAAGCATGATTATTATACTCACTGTGGAACCTAAGGGGTTAATCCTCTTTGTGTATAAAGGCTGTTTAATCCTGTCTCCTCTGATCCTCCCCTTCTACTATCCCCAATCCATCTACTGATAGTACAGAGTTCCAGGCTGTTTGATCCTGTCTTCTCTGATCCTCCCCCTTCTTCCAGTGTCCCCCTTCTTATCTCCTAGTAAGACATATTGTGTGTAGACACTCTGCACATGCTTAGTTTAGTGTGTATGGCTAGAGGGTTTTTCTTCTGTTTGGAAGAGTGCATGTGATCAGCACAGGGCCAATCAGCACTGTCCAGACAGAGGGTCAGGGGTTATGCAGTCTCATAGGAAAATCAGGGGAGAATGAAAACTCCTCCTACAAGATTAACCAGTGCTCTGCTGGACACTGACAGAAGTCACAAGACTGCTATATACTGCTGATGAGAAAAGGTATTTAGCAGTTTTTATTTACTAAACTTATTGCATTTCTATGTGTCCTGTGTACTGTGGGAGACCAGATATAGTGAATGCGGGGTCCGGGGAGACCAGATATAGTGAATGCAGGGTTGGGGGAGAGCGGATATAGTGAATGCGGGGTCCGGGGAGAGCAGATATAGTGAATGCGGGGTCTGGGGAGAGCGGATATAGTGAATGCGGGGTCCGGGGAGAGCGGATATAGTGAAAGCGGGGTCCGGGGAGAGCGGATATAGTGAATGCAGGGTCCGGGGAGAGCGGATATAGTGAATGCAGGGTCCGGGGAGACCGGATATAGTGAATGCAGGTTCCGGGGAGACCAGACATAGTGAATGCAGGGTCTGGGGAGAGCGGATATAGTGAATGCAGGGTCCGGGGAGAGCGGATAAAGTGAATGCGGGGTCCGGGGGAGACCGGAGAAAGTGAATGTGGGGTCCGGGGAGACCGGATATAGTGAATGCAGGGTCCGGGGACAGCGGATATAGTGAATGCGGGGTCCGGGGAGAGCGGATATAGTGAATGCGGGGTCCAGGGAGAGCGGATATAGTGAATGCGGGGTCCAGGGAGAGCGGATATAGTGAATGCGGGGTCCGGGGAGAGCGGATATAGTGAATGCGGTGTCCTGGGAGAGCGGATATAGTGAATGCGGGGTCCGGGGAGAGCGGATATAGTGAATGCGGGGTCCGGGGAGAGCGGATATAGTGAATGCGGGGTCCGGGGAGAGCGGATATAGTGAATGCGGGGTCCGGGGAGAGCGGATATAGTGAATGCGGGGTCCGGGGAGAGCGGATATAGTGAATGCAGGGTCTGGGGTTCAGTAACACTTTAATGGCTACACATGCCCATTGCCTGTCCACAAAGCATAGTAATGTACATTGTGGTTCGCTGCCTTTCCAGAAAATAAAATACACCAAAAAAGGTGAATACACTTTTTTTGAGTACTAGGGAGCCAATTTAATCGATGGGCTGCCCCCTCCCCCTCCCCTCATATTGCATGTGCGCATGCGCGCATGCTTTGCACTACAAAGGTGTGATCATAGTGTAAAGGATTCTTTACTCTGCAGCAGATTGCTTACATTGTCATTAAGTGTTTGTATTGTCTCTTCCCAGCATGCTCCAGGGGTGCCCAAGATCCTGGTGGGCAACCGGCTGCACTTGGCGTTCAAGCGGCAGGTGTCTACGGATCAGGCCCAGAATTACGCCGAACGCCTAGGAATGACCTTCTTCGAGGTGAGCCCGCTCTGCAACTTCAATATCACGGAGTCGTTCACCGAGCTGGCGCGGATCGTCCTAATGCGGCACGGGATGGACCGCCTCTGGAGGCCGAACAAGGGTGAGCCAACATTCTGTATCTTGCGTATCTGTTACAGTGTAGGATTCGTCCCTGGATCTGCCGCAGGTGATTGGCCCCATGTGATCCCCCAAAGGATGTTCATCTATATCTCTGATGGCGCACACACTATATTCGGCGCGTTTCCTGCTGCTGGGTGACCATGTGAATCAGTGACAGTAGTCGCCCAGCCTGCCGAAGATGTCAGTTGGTGGCTTCTGCAGCCCTCTACTGCCACCTGCTGGACAAATCATTAAATAGCATGACTTGAGTTAAAGTGTTACTAAACCCCGGACCCTGCATTCACTATATCCGGGCTCCCCGGACCCTGCATTCACTATATCCGGGCTCCCCGGACCCTGCATTCACTATATCCGGGCTCCCCGGACCCTGCATTCACTATATCCGGGCTCCCCGGACCCTGCATTCACTATATCCGGGCTCCCCGGACCCTGCATTCACTGTATCCGGGCTCCCCGGACCCTGCATTCACTATATCCGGGCTCCCCGGACCCTGCATTCACTATATCCGGGCTCCCCGGACCCTGCATTCACTATATCCGGGCTCCCCGGACCCTGCATTCACTATATCCGGGCTTCCCGGACCCCGCATTCACTATATCCGGTCTCCCCGGACCCCGCATTCACTATATCCGGTCTCCCCGGACCCCGCATTCACTATATCCGGTCTCCCCGGACCCCGCATTCACTATATCCGGTCTCCCCGGACCCCGCATTCACTATATCCGGTCTCCCCGGACCCCGCATTCACTATATCCGGTCTCCCCGGACCCCGCATTCACTATATCCGGTCTCCCCGGACCCCGCATTGACTATATCCGGTCTCCCCGGACCCCGCATTCACTATATCCGGTCTCCCCGGACCCCGCATTCACTATATCCGGTCTCCCCGGACCCCGCATTCACTATATCCGGTCTCCCCGGACCCCGCATTCACTATATCCGGTCTCCCCGGACCCCGCATTCACTATATCCGGTCTCCCCGGACCCCGCATTCACTATATCTGGGCTCCCCGGACCCTGCATTCACTATATCTGGTCTCCACGGACCCTTCATTCACTATATCCGGGCTCCCCGGACCCTTCATTCACTATATCCGGGCTCCCCGGACCCTGCATTCACTATATCCGGGTTCCCCGGACCCTGCATTCACTATATCCGCTCTCCCCGGACCCTGCATTCACTATATTCGCTCTCCCCGGACCCTGCATTCACTATATCCGCTCTCCCCGGACCCTGCATTCACTATATCCGCGCTCCCCGGACCCCGCATTCACTATATCCGCTCTCCCCGGACCCCGCATTCACTATATCCGCTCTCCCCGGACCCCGCATTCACTATATCCGCTCTCCCCGGACCCCGCATTCACTATATCCGCTCTCCCCGGACCCCGCAGTCACTATATCCGCTCTCCCCGGACCCCGCAGTCACTATATCCGCTCTCCCCGGACCCTGCATTCCCTATATCCGCTCTCCCAGGTCCCTGCATTCATTATATCCGCTCTCCCCGGACCCCGAATTCACTATATCCAGTGTCCCCGGACCCCGAATTCACTATATCCGGTCTCCCCGGACCCCGCATTCACTATATCTGGTCTCCCCGGACCCCGCAGTCACTATATCCGCTCTCCCCGGACCCCGCAGTCACTATATCCGCTCTCCCCGGACCCTGCATTCCCTATATCCGCTCTCCCAGGTCCCTGCATTCATTATATCCGCTCTCCCCGGACCCCGAATTCACTATATCCGGTGTCCCCGGACCCCGAATTCACTATATCCGGTCTCCCCGGACCCCGCATTCACTATATCTGGTCTCCCACAGTACACAGAAGATGGAAATGCAATTTATTTTAGTAAATCTAAACTACTAAATACCTTTTCTCAATGTGGTGGCCATTCTGACACTGGGGGGGGGAACTGACTTGGTGTTACTGACATCCCCAGTGACACCAATACAGTGATCAGTCCTAATAAAAAGCACTGACACTGTACTAATGGCACTGGGCAGGAAGGGGTTAACGTGGGGAGATCAAAGGGTTAACTGTGTGCTGTTTTACTGTGTCCTGTGTTTGTGCAGAGCATGCAAAGTAGTGTGCAGTAGCTGATAGGGGAGAGAACTGTATTGTTTACTTTCAGTTCTCTCCCTCCATCAGTTGTGCTCCTCGATCACCGGGCGCCGGCGAGTAATCACCAGGTGGGACCCAGTGATTGACAGCCAATGGTCCGTGTATGGTGACCCTATAGTCTGTAATATATTGGATTTTTGTTATGGGGCTTATATCGGGGGCAGACTGACAATTCATGGGGCCCCCGGGCATTAGGGGATCATGGGGCCCCTGTGTCCTTGCTCAAATCAAAGCACAGCCACAAAAGCCTATAAAAAAGGTACTATGTGCATTTCATGGGGCCCCCTACTGACCCCGGGCCCTCGGGCAGTGCTCGAATGGTCAGTCCGCCCCTGGTTTATATAGCCTTCAAGTTCCTGTTGAAATAATTTCTTGTGATATGATATTGACTCATCAATATTTATCCATTGTCCGATCTTTTTGACAGTACTGAGCCTGCAAGACCTTTGCTGCCGAGCCATCGTCTCCTGCACCCCCGTCCACCTGGTGGACAAGCTCCCCCTCCCAGTTGCCTTACGAAGCCATCTGAAGTCCTTCTCCATGGCCAACGGACTGAACGCCAGAATGATGCACGGCCGTTCCTACTCGCTCACTGCCAACAACCTGAACAAAAGGCACAGCCTGAAAAAAGCCAAGATCATCCGTCCTCCTCAGAGTCCCCCCAAAAACTGTACCAGGAACAGCTGTAAGATCTCCTAGGTGGAGGGGCCCCTGAGAACCCCCCACCCCACAACGTGCTGAAGTTTGCCCCGAGCCACCACGCTCCCCCCTGCGTCTGTAGAGGTGGCTGAGGAGGTGACGTCACTACGGAGGTGGCGCCACCACGTCCCTCGTGTCCACCTATCCTGTACAGAAGGGAGAAGGCCGCGACTTTTTATGAATTTTGCTGCTTGTGAAGGAGATGCGTTTTTTTTTTTTTTTTTCCAACCGAGACTTTGTAATAACTCGCTATGTCAATCTGCATGGCCCTCTCTCTGATCGATATTCTTTTCTTTCTTTGTGCGTGTGCTGAAAAGGGAAAAAAAAAAAAAAATCGTCCAGCGACCTGAGCTTGTAACTTTGTCAGTACTTGCGATGCAGTTTGCCATGTGATTCGTGCTCCCTTTCTCGAAGGTAAGTCGGCTTCGCCCGCAAAGCGCACCGCGCACAGAACGATTGGCTGACCACAGCCGCACTAAATCTGCGGCCCCTCCCCCTACCTCCTTATTGGACAGAATCACCCCAGGGGGTTTGTGGGATTTACAAAAAAAAAAGAAGAACATCGTGCACTCACAATGTGTCAGGTTGGCGTGAGAGAGTGAAGATTTGATACAATGTATTTTTTTTTTTTGTTTTTTTTTTGTTTTGTTTTTTTTTAATTGTTATTTAATACTTTTTTGGGATTCATCAGTGATTATATATGAATATATATAGATATGCTTCTATTTCTGTAAACTGAATATTTTGTACCAGACGTCACAAGAGAAGCCGCGTTATAAGGAGAAACCAATTTGCCAAAGACGTGTTTGGAGAGTGACTGCGTTTCCTTTGCTAATAACCTGTGAATAGAATGTGAATTGAAGAGATGTTTTATAAAGAGAG
Source organism: Staurois parvus (assembly GCF_062004578.1). Lineage (NCBI taxonomy): Eukaryota > Metazoa > Chordata > Amphibia > Anura > Ranidae > Staurois > Staurois parvus. The sequence goes on from NW_028319273.1 coordinate 825,802, forward strand.
AAAAAAAAAACAAAACACTATTTAAAGAAAAAAATAATAAATGTTTGAACAGAGACCCGTGTGCCATTGTTGGTGTTTGTATATATTATTACTATTTATATACACATACAGGTGAAACTCGAAAAATTAGAATATGGTGCAAAAGTTCATTTATTTCAGTAATGCAACTTAAAAGGTGAAACTAATATATGAGATAGACTCATTCCATGCAAAACAAGATAGTTCAAGCCGTGATTTGTCATCATTGTGATGATTATGGCTTACAGCTCATGAAAACCCCAAATCCACAACCTCAGAAAATGAGAATATTGTGAAAAGGTGGAATATTCTCGGCTCAAAGTGTCCCACTCTAATCAGATAATTAAGCACTTGATACAGCACTTTGGGAACATCCAACTTCTTTTGCAATTCCCTTTTGAGGCTTTCCCTCCTTATGGAGGGTGTCAGTGATGGTCTCTCAGTCTGGTTCAGTAGGAATCACAATCATGGGAAAGACTGCTGACCTGACACCATCACTGACACCCTCCATAAGGAGGGAAAGCCTCAAAAGGGAATTGCAAAAGAAGTTGGATGTTCCCAAAGTGCTGTATCAAAGCACATTAATAGAAAGTTGTGTGGAAGAAAAAGGTGCATAAGCAGCAGGGATGACCGCAGCCTGGAGAGGATTGTCAGGAAAAGGCCATTCAAAAGTGTTGGGGACTTTTACAAGGAGTGGACTGAGGCTGGAGTCAGTGCATCAAGAGCCACCACACACAGACAGATCCTGGACATGGGCTTCAAATGTCATATTCCTCTTGTCAAGCCGCTCCTGAACAACAAACAACGTCAGAAGCGTCTTACCTGGGCTAAAGAAAAACAGACCTTGTCTGGTGCTCAGTGGTCCAAAGTCCTCTTTTCTGATGAGAGCAACTTTTGGATCTCATTTGGAAATCAAGGACCCCGAGTATGGAGGAAGAATGGAGAGGCACAAGGACCCCGAGTATGGAGGAAGAATGGAGAGGCCCAAGGACCCCGAGTATGGAGGAAGAATGGAGAGGCCCAAGGACCCCGAATATGGAGGAAAAATGGAGAGGCCCAAGGACCCCGATTATGGAGGAAAAATGGAGAGGCCCAAGGACCCCGAGTATGGAGGAAGAATGGAGAGGCCCAAGGACCCCGAGTATGGAGGAAGAATGGAGAGGCCCAAGGACCCCGAGTATGGAGGAAGAATGGAGAGGCCCAAGGACCCCGAGTATGGAGGAAGAATGGAGAGGCCCAAGGACCCCGAGTATGGAGGAAGAATGGAGAGGCCCAAGGACCCCGAGTATGGAGGAAGAATGGAGAGGCACAAGGACCCCGAGTATGGAGGAAGAATGGAGAGGCACACACTGCAAGATGCTTGAAGTCCAGTGTGAAGTTTCCACAGTCTATGTTGATTTGGGGAGCCATGTCATCTGCTGGTGTTGGTTACTGTGCTTCATTAAGTCCAGGGTCAACGCAGCCGTCTACCAGGAGATTTTGAAGCATATACAGTGGGGATGGAAAGTTTGGGCACCCCAGCTAAAAATTTGTATTAATGTGCATAAAGAAGCCAAGGAAAGATGGAAAAATCTCCAAAAGGCATCAAATTACAGATTAGACATTCTTATAATATGTCAACAAAAGTTAGATTTTATTTCCATCATTTACACTTTCAAAATAACAGAACACAAAAAAATGGCGTCTGCAAAAGTTTGGGCACCCTGCAGAATTTATAGCATGCACTGCCCCCTTTGCCAAGCTGAGACCTGCCAGTGTCATGGATTGTTCTCAATCATCGTCTGGGAAGACCAGGTGATGTCAATCTCAAAGGTTTTAAATGCCCAGACTCATCTAACCTTGCCCCAGCAATCAGCATCATGGGTTCTTCTAAGCAGTTGTCTAGAAAACTGAAACTGAAAATAGTTGACGCTCACAAAGCTGGAGAAGGCTATAAGAAGATAGCAAAGCGTTTTCAGATGTCAATATCCTCTGTTCGGAATGTAATTAAGAAATGGCAGTCATCAGGAACAGTGGAAGTTAAAGCAAGATCTGGAAGACCAAGACAAATATCAGACAGAACAGCTCGCAGGATTGTGAGAAAAACAATTCAAAACCCACGTTTGACTGCACGATCCCTCCAGAAAGATCTGGCAGACACTGGAGTTGTGGTACACTATTCCACTATAAAGAGATACTTGTACAAATATGGTCTTCATGGAAGAGTCATCAGAAGAAAACCTCTTCTATGTCCTCACCACAAAAATCATCGTTTGAACTTTGCAAATGAACATATAGACAAGCCTGATGCATTTTGGAAACAAGTTCTGTGGACCGATGAGGTTAAAATTTAACTTTTTGGCCGGAATGAGCAAAGGTACGTTTGGAGAAGAAGGGGCACAGAATTTAATGAAAAGAACCTCTGTCCAACTGTTAAGCATGGGGTTGGATCAATCATGCTTTGGGGTTGTGTTGCAGCCAGTGGCACAGGGAACATCTCACGAGTAGAAGGAAAAATGGATTCAATAAAATTTCAGCAAATTTTGGATGGTAACTTGATGCCAACTGTGAAAAAGCTGAAGTTAAAGAGAGGATGGCTTCTACAAATGGATAATGATCCTAAACACACCTCGAAATCCACGGGGGATTACATCAAGAGGCGTAAACTGAAGGTTTTGCCATGGCCTTCACAATCTCCTGACCTCAACATAATTGAAAATCTATGGATAGACCTTAAAAGAGCCGTGCGTGACAGACAGCCCAGAAATCTCAAAGAACTGGAAGACTTTTGTAAGGAAGAATGGGCAAAGATACCTCAAACAAGAATTGAGACTCTTGGCTGGCTACAAAAAGCGTTTACAAGCTGTGATACTTGCCAAAGGGGGCAGTACAAGATATTAACTCTGCAGGGTGCCCAAACTTTTGCAGACGCCATTTTTTTGTTTTCTGTTATTTTGAAAGTGTAAATGATGGAAATAAAATCTAACTTTTGTTGACATATTATAAGAATGTCTAATCTGTAATTTGATGCCTTTTGGAGATTTTTCCATCTTTCCTTGGCTTCTTTATGCACATTAATACAAATTTTTAGCTGGGGTGCCCAAACTTTCGATTCCCACTGTATATATATTTAATATGCAGTATACCTTCTTTGTGGCTGTGTTAACAAATGTCTGACACAGATCAACCCCTGCAGCAAAGGTACAATCAGTGGCATCCCTAGGCAAGTGCGGGGGGTGCGCGCCACACGGGGTGACACCTACTGCATGGGGTGACACCGGACCCGTTCCACCAAAAGGTAAGTTGGAAAGCAAGCCAACGATCTCTGCAGGATGGATCGGATCTGCGGATTGAGCATAAAGGATCGGAGTCCCATCCATTATCCTCCCCAATCCGCAGATCTGATCCATCCTGCGGGGATCGTTGGCTTGCTTTACAACTTACCTTTTCGTGGAGCGGGTCCGGTGTCACCCCTTGTGCGATTTGTCATGCAACTTTGCACATGTGAACAGGATGTTCCTCTGGGATTTGTAGTGTTTGCACACATAACGTTGCATGACAAGTCTGAGCTCGTGTATTTCGATGGAAGCCATGCAAATCTATGCAGCTTAAAATCACAACGACTTTAAAAAGGTTTCTGCACTAATTCGATGCAACTTTCATGCCATGAACTGCATGTAAACTCTCAGCCTGGGTTCACATATATGTGGTGGGGGATGTGGTGCGATTTTGTTCATGCGGTGCAGGGGAGATTCTGATGCGAATTGTTAAAGTGTATCAGGCTGGGAATTACACCCCCACCTCACAGAAAATCGCTCAGGACCCTTTTTAATAGCGTACTGAGGCTGGCCCGCATGTACTGTTTGTAAATGGTCTCCGCAGAAAAGCATTTTAGTTTGCATGTCATGCAAATCTGTGGGGTTAAAATTGCATCAGAATTCACATATATGTGAACAGAGGCTGAAAAGGGGCATCTTAATGTTATCAATGCGACAGTTGTGCAGTCAAAGCCACATCCAAGTTGCACCCATCATACTCTGATTACAAGGTCTTCCTTTCAGTTATTTGAGCAGAGTCTAGCATCAAGTCAGTGAAACTGCTGGGATATTGATCTGGTCAGGTAAGTCGCAGAGGGGGTTGTTCATCAGTTTCAGCTGCTTTGCTGTTAATGAAACTAACAACAGGTGTGCTAGATGGGCAACAATGAGACGACCCCCAAAACAGGAATGGTTTTACAGGTGGAGGCCACTGACATTTTTTTCCCTACTCATCTTTTCTGACTTTTTCACTAGTTTTGCATTTGGTTAGGGTCAGTGTCACTACTGGTAGCATGAGGTGATACCTGGACCCTACAGAGCTTGCACAGGCAGTCCAACTCCTCCAGGATGGCACATCAATACGTGCTATTGAGAGAAGGTTTGCTGTGTCTCCCAGCACAGTCTCAAGAGCATGGAGGAGATTCCAGGAGACAGGCAGTTCCTCTAGGAGGGCTGGACAGGGCCGTAGAAGGTCCTTAACCCATCAGCAGGACCGGTATCTGCTCCTTTGTACAAGGAGGAGCAGGATGAGCACTGCCAGAGCCCTACAGAATGACCTCCAGCAGGACACTGGTGTGAATGTCTCTGCCCAAACAATCAGAAACAAACTTCATGAGGGTGGTCTGAGGGCCCGACGTCTTCTAGTGGGCCCTGTGCTCACTGCCCGGCATGGATTGACATTTGCCATTGAACCCCAGAATTGGCAGGTCCACCACTGGCACCCTGTGCTTTTCACAGATGAGAGCAGGTGCCCCCTGAGCACATGTGACAGACATGAAAGGGTCTGGAGAAACCATGGAGAACATTCTGCTGCCTGTAACATGGTTCAGCATGACTGTTTGGTGGTGGGTCAGTGATGGTCTGGGGAGGCATATCCATGGAGGGACACACAGACCTCTACAGGCTAGACAATGGCTGCTATTAGGTATCGGGATGAAATCCTTGGACCCATTGTCAGACCCTACGCTGTTGCAGTGGGTCCTGGGTTCCTACTGGTGCAGGGGGTCCTGGGTTCGTCCTGGTGTAGACAATGCCCGACCTCATGTGGGGAGAGTATGCAGGCAGTTCCTGGAGGATGAAGGAATTGATACCATTGAATGGCCCCCACACTCGCCTGACCTAAATCCAATAGAACCCCTCTGGGATGTCATGTTTCGGTCCAGCCGACGCTGCCAGGTTGCACCTTAGACTGTCCAGGAGCTCAGTGATGCCCTGGTCAAGATCTGGGAGGAAATCCCCCACGACACCATCTGTGGTCTCATTAGGAGCCTCCCCCGACATTGTCAGGCATGCATACAAGCGGGGGGGGGGGTGCCATAGTCCTACTGAGGACCATTCTGAGTTGCTGCAATGACATTTCAGCACAATGGACTCGCCTGCTGCATCATATTTTCACTTTGATTTTCGGGATGTCTTTGAATTCAGTCCTCTGTAGGTCGATCATTCTCATTTCCATCAAACGATGGGGCATCCTTACGTTCCTCACCCATCACCCCGTCCATGTCAGTATAGAGATCCAGCAGGAGATTCCTCCCCATTGAGATCTGATGGGTTTTCAAAGTCTTCCATTCATTTTTTTTGGAGCCATGTAGCTGCATGAAAGTTGCAATGTAATGTCGGTAATTGTAGGACTTTGGAGTCACACAAGTGAGAAAGCAACCTTAAGCTCCTCAAGATTCATCTGGTTTAGCAGGGACCGGCCAATTTTCAATCCATGTATGGGCTAGTTGGTTGTGCACGAATCAATCTATCGATCGATCTTTCACCATCCTGGTCTTCCTTTTTTCTATTTTTTTACTTCGCCCCCTGCTGGAGAAGCTACTGTGATGCAGTTCATTGCAGTCCACGCTTCTTCCACCGTCTCTCATTACTCTGGTCCTTTTCTTTTTTTTCTTTCTTTTTGCTTTTACCCCCCCCCCCCCCCAGGCTGGACAAGCCATTGTAATCCGGTTAATCACAGGCCGCTCGGTCACAAGACCCTTTATTGTGCGTTTTCTGTTGAGTTTCTTTGCTGACAGCTGTTGCCATGGAAATTTCCAGGATGCTGCCACTTTCCGCTCGTCGGCCACATTCCTGCATGCGTGGGAAACAGTTGCTGCACGAACGTCAGGCGGTCCTGGATGTCACACTGCCGGGGCTCGCTGACTGTGATAATTGCACTTCTAATCGCCTAATGGAACTTTCCAGCCTCTATTACCCGCCATACATCCAATTTCATCACCAATTTAGGCCAAAATGTATTCTGCTTCATGTCTTGGGTAAAAAAAAAAATCACAAATCTAACATTGCATTTTTGGTGACGCTATACTATTGAGGACATAGTTCTAGTATAGTTCTCTAGTATCGTTCTGAATAGATACGGTCGGTTCATTCTGTACCGAATCGAAAATTCGGATGAAATTTAAGTTACTCGGAGATTCAGATGTATCTGAATTTTCAAATTACAATAATAACAAATGTAACCCCTCGCCCTTCAGAGGATTCCACCCAGGGGCGGACTGACAACTCATTGGGCAATAGGGGATCATAGGGCCCCTGTGTCCTTGCCCAAACTCAAAAAAGCCTATGAAAAAGGTACCAGGGGCATCTCATGGGGCCCCCTACTGACCCCGGGCCCTCGGGTAGTGCCCGAGTTTCCAAATGGTCAGTCCGCCCCTGTTTTCCACCTCCCCCCCCCCAAGCAGGTCAGTTCTTGTGATACGGTGTTGCGTTACTTTAACGGACAATTGCGCGGTCATGCAACGCTGCACCCAAATAGTTACATAGTTAAATAAAACAGTAAGAATGCGGCGCTATACAATGCAGATGATGGACAAATATGTTAATAAAACCCCAAAGGATCAGTCTTCAGTATAGTTCATAAGATGCAGCGTGACAATAGTGATGCAATGAGTAACTATTAACCATTTGTCACCCGCCCTATGGCCGAATGGCGGTCGGCAAATGTCATCAGCGTTCCGGGTGGACGCCATATAGCGTCCTCCCGAACATGCGCAGATTGCGCTCCTGTAAAGCGTCGCGATCTGTCACCGGCTGTGTACCTCGGACACGGCCGATAACAGATCTGAGTACCGGCCCCCGTTGCTGGTACCATGTGACCTGCTGTGACCAATCACAGCAGGTCACATGACAGTTGTATACAGTGGATGGCTTCCTTTCATGCCATCCATTGTATACTAGTGTCTAGCCGTGAATGGTCACAGCAGGTCACATGCACATGTCATGTGATTAGCTGTGGCCAAATCACAGCTAAGCACAAAAAAAACCAAAAAAAACCTGAATGAATTGATGTCATTCAGGTAAATGCTTGCTTATAGCAAAGTAATTCTTTGCTATAAGCAAATTGTGTAAAAAAAAAAAAAAACACAAGATACTGATCACTTCCCCAAAGTAGTACAATGTTACTATGGTAACATTGTACTACTTTGGTCATAGTGAAATATGAAAAAAAAAATCTTAAAGAAAGAAAAAAAATGTAATATAAAATAAAATATAAATTTTTTTTTTTCATACTGTCACCAGTCAGTGTCCCTGATCATGCCAGTTATATGATGACACTGTACTGCACTGGTGACAGTATGTAAAAACAAATAGTGAAACTAATTTTTTAATTTTCCGAAAAATTATGACAAAAAAAAATACAACTTCAAAAAAACTCGCCATGCCTCTTATGAAGTACGTCGGACTGTCTACTCTGCAAAAAGGGGTCATTTGGGGGATATCTATACCGTCCTGACATTTGGGGGATATCTTTACTGTCCTGACATTTGGGGGATATCTGTACCATCCTGACATTTGGGGGATATCTGTACTGTCCTGACATTTGGGGGATATCTGTACCGTCCTGACATTTGGGGGATATCTGTACCGTCCTGACATTTGGGGGATATCTGTACTGTTCTGACATTCTTGGACCTCAAGAAATTAGATTGGCCGTCAGTACTTCAGGATTGATCAATATTCAGATCTATCTCATAGTTTGTGAACTCTATAACTTTCCTACAGACTAAATATTACATCCTAATTTGGATTATTTTCACCAAAGACATGTAGCAGAATACATTTCGGCCTAAATTTATGAAGAACAATTATTTATTTGCAAACTTTTATAACAGAAACAAAGAAAAACGTGGGTTTTTTTTTTCAAACTTTTTGGTCTTTTTTTGTTAATTTAGCAAAATATAAAAACACCGGCGGTGATTAAATACCACCAAAAGAAAGCTCTAGTTGTGTGAAGAAAATGATAACATTTTAGTTTGGGTACAATGTTGTATGACCGCGCAATTGTCATTCAAAGTGTGAGAGCGCTGAAAACTGAAAACTGGCCTGGGCAGGAAGGGGTAAAATTGCCCGGTATTGAAATGGTTAACTTTCATGACTGCCGTGGCTGTGAAGGATGAGCGTACAACGCACTGACCAGATAGCACAAATGATTGTGCGTTGGAGTATATAAGACCTACTCCTAGGTGCTCTGGGGATAGGAACTCTGCATACGGATGAAGTCGTCAGGTGGGGGTGCGTCACCCGGTGTCATCCATCCAGGGCAGGTTACCACTCTCCACCAGTGTGTGAACACATCAGGTTAACTGCATCCAGCAGTACGGATTTCAGCCATTGGGGAGGATCAGGGGTGGACTGACAACTCATGGGGCCCCCAGGCAATAGGGGATCATGGGGCCCCTGTGTCCTTGCCCAAACTCAAAAAAGCCTATGAAAAAAGGTACCAGGGGCATCTCATGGGGCCCCCTACTGACCCCGGGCCCTCGGGCAGTGCCCGAGTTTCCAAATGGTCAGTCCGCCCCTGGGGGGGGATCATACATTCAAGTGTGAATCCAATTTGAAAAGAACCTTCGGGGGAAGGGGGCTCAAAGTGGCAAAAAATGAGCCCAGAAGAGAGAAAGCTCCAATAGTGTAGTATGTTTAATGGTCAAAGTGGAGTAACATCAAAATTCAGATAAAAAAGGATAAACACATCAGAGATAAAACAATAGGTCATGCAGTCAATGATCCATGATTTAGGGTACCTCCCTACATAGTTACATAGTTAGTCTGGCTGAAAAAAGACAAAAGTCCATCCAGTTCAACCACAGAAAAAAAAAAGTTATAATCCTACACCCACAGTTGATCCAGAGGAAGGCAAAAAAAAAGCCAGCAAAGCACAATCCAATCTGCTCCTGCAGGGAAAAAATTCCTTCCTGATCCCCCGAGAGGCAATCGGATATTCCCTGGATCAACTTTACCTATACATGTTATATCCAGTTATATTCTGTGTATCCAAGAAAGAATCCAGGACTTTCCTACAGCAATCCAGTGAGCTGGCCACAACCAACTCTTGAGGGAGTCTATTCCACATTCTCACAGCTCTCACTGTGAAGAAACCTTTCCGTGTTTGGAGATTACATTTCTTTTCCTCCAGATGTAAAGAGCGCCCTCTTGTCCTCTGTGATGACCTCAGGGGGAATGACTACACCGAGTTCACTATATGAAATTGACATCCTTTTTTCCCCACAAATTGAGCTTTCTTTTGGTGGTATTTGATTGCCTGTGCATTTTTTCTTTTTTGCGCTATAAAAAAAAAGACCGAAAATTTTGAGAAAAAAACTTTTGCTATTAAACATGTCCAGTAAAAAATTTAATTTTGTCATAAATTTAGGTCAAAATGTATTCTGCTAAAAAAAAAATCTCAATCCATGTAAATTAATTGGTTTACATGAAGGTTATATCATATACAAATGGCGGTATAGATAATGGGATTTTTATTTTTTTTTATACTAGTAATGGCGGCGATCAGTGACTTATAGCGGGACTACGATGGGCATTTTGACACTGGGGGGGACTGACTTGGTGCCACTGATATCCCCAGTGACACCAATACAGTGATCGGTGCTAATAAAAAGCACTGACACTGTACTAATGGCACTGGGCAGGAAGGGGTTAACATCTGGGGCGATCAAAGGGTTAACTGTGTGCTGTGTGTTTTACTATGTAAGCATGCTGTGCAGAGAGACACAAAGCAGCATGTCCTTGCTGGCAGGAGAGAGACCTGTGCTGTGTACACACAGGTCTCTCCCCTGTCAGCTTTCTCCAACGATCGCTGGGTGCCGGTGGGGAATCGTCGGCCGAGACCCGGTGATTGACATTCCTAGCCACCAATGGCGATGAGCCCCCTACCCGGAAATGCAAATAACGTGTGTGTATATATAGATAGATATATGTGTGTGTGATTTTGCACATCCCTGCCACCCTGTAGCAGTACTCCTGCAATAGGGTGGCGGGCATGTGGATTAAACTTGCCATGCCATTTGCCAAGCGATGCGAGTTTCAAATCGCATGGCAAGTCGCACCCTATTGTCCGCAATCACAGTGGTCATATCGGTGCGATTCCAACTTGGTCGGAGTCGCACCGAGTTTGAAAGTAACACATGCACTACTTCAGGTGCGACTTGCATAGACTTCTGTTTTTTGCAAGCCGCAGATGTCTTGTAAGTCGCAGCTTGAGTCAGAATGGCATCCAATTTTGAAATCGTGCGACTTCACTGGTGTGACCAGGTCAGCACTGCAAGGAGAGGAAGGAAAGTTGCAGAGTTTTCAAATCCTCAGAACGGTGAAGCGGATCTTCGGTGTCTGACAGCGGCGGATCAGCAATCTGGTACAGTGGGATCGGGGGGGGGGGGGGGGGAGACTGGGGGGAGAGAGAGATGCTGGGGGGAGAGAGAGATGCTGGAGGTTGGGGAGAGAGAGAGACGCTGGAGGTTGGGGGAAAAAGAGAGAGACACTGGAGGCTGGGGATGAAACAAACGGAGGCTGGAGGGGAGAGAGATGCTAGAGGCTGGGAGGAGAGCGACACTGGAGGCTGGGAGGAGAAAGATGCTGGGGGGAGAGAGAGATGCTGAAAGCTGGGGGGGGAGAGACACTGGACGCTGGGGGGAAGAGAGACGATGGGGGGAGTGAGAGACGCTGGAGGCTGGGGGAAGCGGAGAGACGCTGGGGGGAGTGAGAGAGGCTAGAGGCTGGGGGAAGCGAGAGGCTGGAGGTTGGGGGAAGCGAGAGGCTGGAGGTTGGGGGGAAGCGAGAGGCTGGAGGCTGGGGGAGAGAGAGACGCTGGAGGCTGCGGGGAAGCTAGAGAGGCTGGAGGCTGGGGGAGAGAGAGACGCTGTTGGCTGGGGGGAAGAGAGATGCTGGAGGCTGGGGGAGATATGCTGGAGGCTGGGGGGAAGAGAAACGCTGGAGGCTGGGGGGAAGAGAGATGCTAGAGGCTGGGGGGAGTGAGATGCTGAAGGCTGGGGGAGATATGCTGGGGGCTGGGGGGAAGAGAGATGCTGGAAGCTGGGGGGAGAGGTGCTGGAGGCAGGAGGGAGAGAGAGGCAGGAGGCGGGGGGAGAGAGAGGCTGGGGAGAGCGAACTCACTCAGAAGTGGGAGCGGCTACCTGTCAAAACCAGCTAGCCGCTCCAATGGAGCTCCACTCTGCAGCCGCTGATGAGGAATAAAGGGTGAAGTGGAGGTCACATGGTTCCTATAGAGTGGAGCTCCACGCTGCAGCCGCTGCTTGTTTATTACATTAAAGTTTACTACAAAAAAGGGGAGTGGAGGTCACGTGCTTCCTGTAGAGTGGAGGTCACGTGCTTCCTGTAGAGTGGAGGACACACGCTTCCTGGTATAATGGAGCTCCATTCTGCGGCCATACTCTATTACTTTTAGCCAGACCCCTCTCCGCCTAGCTGGGTCACATGACGGAAGTGGGTGTGTGCGGACGCCGCGTTCTGTACATGTCCCATGACAAGAAAGGGGTGTGTCCGCTCGGCGCTCTCAGCCTGGGAGGTCATGTGATAGAAAGGGGTGTGTACAGGCGCTCCCTGTTGTAGAAGTCACCTGACAGGGCGAGAGGGGGGTGTGCCCGCTCGGCGCTCTTCTCCTGGCCCGGTCACGTGACGCGAGGAGGGCGGCGGAAGCCGGAAGCGGTCGGGGTTCTGTCAGGAGAAGGCGGAGGGAGGGCTCCCGGTGATGAGGTAACCGGCTGTACCCGGGCACCGGACACCATGAACCTGCTGCCCTCCAACCCGCACGGCAATGGCCTGCTGTACGCCGGCTTCAACCAGGACCACGGTGAGTGACACCGGAGAGGACCTACCGCACCCTCCGAGGGATGATTCACCTCACACCGGGGGAGGGGACCGAACCATGACAGGGAGCCGGGCTGTGACGGGGGGAGGGGGGTCAGTGGATGGTGTGGTGGGGGTCACATGTTATGGGGTGTAATAATTGGGTGTTTCTTGGGGTCAGCTATCCTTGTTTGAGGGTGTACTGGGGGGTTGCTTTATTTTCGGGGGGCTAATGTAGGGTGTAATAAGTTGAGGGGTCAGATAGGGTGGATTGGCTTTTTTGCGGTGCAATAATTATAGAGGGTCATATGGGGTGTGAGGGGGAGGGGTTAATAATTTGAGGTCAAAAAGGAGGCGGGCAATCTTTTTTTTTTTTTTTTTTTGGGGTGTTGGAATTGTAGGTATTTGGGGGGGGGGGTTTCAACTCTATGCGGTGTTATACTTTGGGGTGTTTTATGGCGTCGGGTATTTTTTTGGGGTGTCATGGGGATCTGTTTGGGGTGCTGTATTTTTTGGAGGGGGGGTTTAATGTACGGTGTAATAATTTTGGGGGGTATTGGGTGAATTGTCTTTGGGGTGCAGTAATTATGCGGGAGGGCGAGGGGTTAATAATTTGGGGTCATAAAGGGGGCGGGCAGTCTTTTCTTTGGGGTGTAGTTTGTGTTCTGCTTTTGGAGTGTTTTATGGAATCAGATATATTTCTTTTGGGGTGCTGTATGTTTTGGGAGGGGGGATTTAATTAATCTGGGGGGGTCATATAGGGTCGATTGGCTTTTTTGCAGTGCAATAATTATAGAGGGTCATACTGGGGGAGGGGTTAATAATTTGGGGTTCATAAAAAGGGCGGGCAATCTTTTCTTTGGAGTGTTGGAATTGTAGGGTATATGTTTTTTTTGGGGGGGGGGATATTCAACGCTATGCGGTGTTATCCTTTGGGGTATTTTATGTCAGGTATCTTTCTTTTTGGGGTGTCATGGGGATGTTTGGGGTGCTGTATTTTTTGAGAGGGGGGGTTTAGTGTAGGGTGTAATAATTTGGGGGGGGGGTCATTTTGGGTGAGTTGTCTTTGGGGGGCACCAATTATGCGGGAGGGTGAGGGATTAATAATTTGGGGTCATAAAGGGGGTGGGCAGTCTTTTCTTTGGGGTGTAGTTTGTGTTCTGCTTTGTTTTATGGCATCAGATATCTTTATTTTGGGGTGTCTTGGGGGTATGTTTGGGGTGTGGTATGTTTTGGGAGGGGGGGTTAATGTGGGGAGGAGGTCATATAGGGTGGATTGGCTCTGGTGCAGAATTTATAGAGGGTCATATGGGGTGGGAGGGTGAGGGGTTAATAATTTGGGGTCATAAAGGGGCGGACAATCTTTTGTTTGGGGTGTAGGAATTGTAAGGTGTAGTGTTTTTTTTTTTTTTTTTTTGGGGGGGAGGGGAGATATCCAATGGTATGGGATATTCTTACACAGGGTGTTATACTTTGGGGTGTTTTATTGCGTCAGGTAATCATCTTTCGGGGAATAATGGGGGTGATGTATTTGGGGGGTTAATGTAGGGTGTAATAATTTGGGGGGTGATATTGGGCAGATTCTTTCTTTGGGGGGCAGTAATTATAGAGGGTCATATGGGGTGGGGGGGTGAGGGGTTAATCATTTGGTGTCATAAAGGGGGTGAGCAGTCTTCTCTTTGGGGGTTTGTGTTATATTTTGGGGTGTTTTATGGCATCAGATATCTATCTTTTGAGGAGCTGTATTTTTGTTTGGGGGGGGGGGGGGTGGTAATGTAGGGTGTAATAATTTAGGGGGTCATAAATGGTGGATTATCTTTCTATGGGGTGCACTGATTATAAGGGGGGGGGGGTTCATACGGGATGGGATAGTCTTCATTGAGGTTTAATTTATGGGGTGATATATGGTGGATTATCTTTTTTTGGGGTGCAATGACTATGGGGGGGTCATATGGGATGAGAGAGTCTTCATTGAGGCTTAATAATTTTGGGGGGATGGTACGGGGTATAATAATGTGGGATGTATTTTGGGGGGTTAAAGTGGTACTTGCTGCATCGAAGTACCAAAAACACGTCTTCATGCTTTATTTGGCTTAGAAATCACTTCGAAAAACTCCCCCCCCCATTTCTGGCTGCAGCCATCTTGCTTAAGGGCAGATGATTCATGTAGCATTAGCTTCCTCGATTCCATCTGCCCATAGCTCAGGCATACAAGCAGGATGGTGTTCTTAGCTGAGAAAACATTCCTCCTCCCCTCCTGAAGAGTCCTGAGATGTATGACATCATTGGCCTAGGCCAGAAACCAGGAAGTAACTGAAGAAATGTAAAAAAATTAATAAAACAAGTAAATACGATTTCCTTCCTATCTATATACTGATGATCGGAGTATAAGGATTGAAAATAGCCAATGTTGACTGAGAGCGTGACGTCCCGCTTTAATAAACGTAGGGTGTAATAATGTGGGGGGGGAGTAGGATATCTTTCTTATAGGGTGAGGCAGGGCTCGACCAATCCCAGGCGCCAGGTCGCAATGGCGACTAGAAATTGCGTGTTGGCGCCAGGGTTCACACACACTGCCTCCCATAGACTTCTGTGGGAAGTCGTGCCCCATAAGCTCCTGTTGGAGGTCGCGGCCCCGTAGGCTTCTGTGGGAGGTGGCGCCCCCGGAGGGTTCTGTGGGGAGGTGGCGCCCCCCCGTAGGCTTCTGTGAGAGGTGGCGCCCCCCCGTAGGCTTCTGTGGGAGGTGGCGCCCCCCCCGTAGGCTTCTGTGGGAGGTGGCGCCCCCCCGTAGGCTTCTGTGGGAGGTGGGCGCCCCCCCCGTAGGCTTCTGTGAGAGGTGGCGCCCCCCCGTAGGCTTCTGTGAGAGGTGGCGCCCCCCCGTAGGCTTCTGTGGGAGGTGGCGCCCCCCCGTAGGCTTCTGTGGGAGGTGGCGCCCCCCCGTAGGCTTCTGTGGGAGGTGGCGCCCCCCCGTAGGCTTCTGTGGAGGTGGCGCCCCCCCGTAGGCTTCTGTGGGAGGTGGCGCCCCCCCGTAGGCTTCTGTGGGAGGTGGCGCCCCCCGTAGGCTTCTGTGGGAGGTGGCGCCCCCCCGTAGGCTTCTGTGGGAGGTGGCGCCCCCCCGTAGGCTTCTGTGGGAGGTGGCGCCCCCCCGTAGGCTTCTGTGGGAGGTGGCGCCCCCCCGTAGGCTTCTGTGGGAGGTGGCGCCCCCCCGTAGGCTTCTGTGGGAGGTGGCGCCCCCCGTAGGCTTCTGTGGGAGGTGGCTCCCCCCCCCCGTAGGCCTCTGTGGGAGGTGGCTCCCCCCCCGTAGGCCTCTGTGGGAGGTGGCTCCCCCCCCCCGTAGGCCTCTGTGGGAGGTGGCTCCCCCCCCCCGTAGGCCTCTGTGGGAGGTGGCTCCCCCCCCCGTAGGCCTCTGTGGGAGGTGGCTCCCCCCGTAGGCCTCTGTGGGAGGTGGCTCCCCCCCCGTAGGCCTCTGTGGGAGGTGGCTCCCCCCCCCGTAGGCCTCTGTGGGAGGTGGCTCCCCCCCCCGTAGGCCTCTGTGGGAGGTGGCTCCCCCCCCCCGTAGGCCTCTGTGGGAGGTGGCTCCCCCCCCCCGTAGGCCTCTGTGGAGGTGGCTCCCCCCCCCGTAGGCCTCTGCGGGAGGTGGCTCCCCCCCCCCCCGTAGGCCTCTGCGGGAGGTGGCTCCTCTCCCCCCCCCCCCCCCGTAGGCCTCTGCGGGAGGTGGCTCTCCCCCCCCCCCCCCCGTAGGCTTCTGCGGGAGGTGGCTCCCCCCCCCCCGTAGGCTTCTGCGGGAGGTGGCTCCCCCCCCCCGTAGGCTTCTGTGGGCTTTCGCGCCCCCCTCGTAGGCTTCGTGTGATAAGCACAGGGTCAATCAGTCTGTTCAGAGGGTCAGGAGTCGTGCAGCCTATTGGGTGTACAGACACGATCTCGCAGTACTCGGTCATGTTGATCTGAGGAGCTGTCGGTCAAAGCA
>NW_028319274.1:455000-601647 GCF_062004578.1 Staurois parvus
AGGGCATTTCCTCTTCAGCATAAGGCAGCATGACCTCTTCAAGTATTCTGATGGATTCAAACTGATCCCTGATCCCTGGTATGCGATAAATAGGCCCAACACCGTAGTATGAGAAACATCCCCATATCATGATGCTTGCACCACCATGCTTCACGGTCTTCACAGTGTACTGTGGCTTGAATTCAGTGTTTGGGGGTCGTCTGACAAACTGTCTCCGCCCACTAGACCCAAAAAGAACAATCTTACTTTCATCAGCCCACAAAATGTTGGGCCATTTCTCTTTAGGCCGGTCAATGTGCTCTTTGGCAGATTGTAACCTCTTCAGCACACGTCTTTTTCCCAACAGTGGGACTTTGCGGGGACTTCTTGCAGATAGCTTGGCTTCACATCGGCGTCTTCTAATTGTAACAGTCCTCACAGGGAACGTCACACCTTCTTTCATCTTCCTGGAGCTGATTGTTGGCTGAGTCCTCACAGGGAACGTCACACCTTCTTTCATCTTCCTGGAGCTGATTGTTGGCTGAGTCCACGCCATTTTGGCTATTCTTCTATCCATTCCAATGGTAGTTTTTCGCTTTCTTCCACGTCTTTCAGGTTTTGGTTGCCATTTTAAAGCATTTGCCATCATTTTAGCTGAGCAGCCGATCATTTTCTGCACTTCTTTATATGTTTTCCCCTCTACAATCAACTTTGTAATCAAGGTACGCTGTTCTTCTGAACAATGTCTGGAACGACCCATTTTCCTCAGAATTTCAGAGAGAAATGCACTGTAACCAACATGTCCAACATTTGCTGCCTTCCTTCCTTAAATAAGGGCAATAATTGCCATCTGTTTATCAAAGAATGAATGACGTCACTAATAGAACTCCACACTGCTATTATATTGAACACGCCCCTTTCAATGAGTGATTCAATGACACAGAATCAGCAGCATGCATGTCATGACTGTTGGATTTCTATGACTCTACTACACCTGCTAGGAAATTATTTGCCATGTAGAAATATAATTTCTACCAAAAACAGTGACTGATCCGGTTAGTGATGTCTGACTGCTATTATTTTGAACACAACTGTACAAAGGAACAGTCTCTTAAACCTGAAGCAAAGGAATTCATGCCAAGATCTGCAGACCCCCTGGGCAGGCCCAATCAACCACAAGGGGTCAGTGGCCACCAGCAAACCAAAAATAAAGTGCCAGAATCCCCTAGGAACAAAAAACAAGTGTTCCCGCCACCTCAACCTAAAGATTCCATGTGCGAACAACAATGTGCAGTGGATGTCACCAAATATCTCATCCGCAAAGAAATGTTCAGCTCAGGCTTTCTACAATTCGATGACTGTCCTGAAAACTATTGGGCATGGAAAGCTTCATTTCTAAATGCCACTGGAGGTCTGAACTTATCACCAGCAGAAATGCTTGATTTAATGATAAAATGGCTTGGTACCGAGTCAGCAGAGCATGCAAAGAGGATGAGAAGAGCAAACCTGTTCAACCCTGCAGCAGGACTCAACATGACCTGGAAAAGACTAGAAGAAACGTATGGATCCCCAGAGGTAATTGAAGGAGCATTGTTGAAAAAACGAAGTCTTTCCTAAGGTGGGCTACAGAGACAACGTGCGGCTACAAGAACTGAGTGATCTTCTGCTAGAGATAGAATATGCCAAAGAGGATGGCTACTTGCCAGGGCTTTCATATCTAGATACGGCCAGAGGCACTAATCCCATTGTAGAGAAACTACCTTCAAATCTGCAAGACAAGTGGATGTGTGTGGGAGGTAAATTCAAAGAAGATTATGGAATCGCTTTTCCTCCTTTCTCTGTGTCTCTAGGTTTGTCCGACAGCAAGCGAAAATCCAAAGTGATCCCAGTTTTGCCTTCACCACCAGCGGCAATCAATCGCAAAGACCTCACAGACCTCACGGTAAGACCTCTGTATCCACACACAAAACAGTTGTACCTTCAGAAGTCACAGACAGTCAAAGCACCCATAAGGTACATACAATAGAAAACCCAGATAGACATTGCCCAATACACAAAAAACCACATCCACTAAAGAAATGCGAAGGCTTTAGAAGCAATTTAGAACCTATTGCAGAGCGGATGTCCTTCCTTAAACAAAACGGCATCTGATGTAAGTGCTGCGGATCTACTTACCACATTGCCAAAGACTGTAAAATACCAGTGGAATGTACAGAATGTGGCAGTGAGAGACATATTGCAGCTTTGCACCCTGGCCCTGCTCCTGCACCACTAGAGACTGTAGAACCCATGAAAGATCAGGGCAGGGAGAAACAAGAGACCCCACTCTCTTCAGTAATGTTGAATTGCACTGAAGTATGTGGACAGGGCAAGAGTCCACGATCATGCTCTAAAATCTGTTTAGTGACTGTATATCCCACTGGCAAGAGAGAAAGGGCAGTGAAAATATATGCAGTGCTGGATGAACAAAGCAACAGATCCCTTGCAAAGTCAGACTTCTTTGATACCTTTAACCTTAAGGCAAGTGCAGTTCCATACACCCTAAGGACATGTGCGGGGACAATTGAAACCGCAGGGAGAAGAGCTACTGGCTTTACCATTGAATCCTTCAATAAGAAAGTGCAGTTCCCACTTCCTACCCTAATAGAGTGTGGCATGATACCTGATGACAAAACAGAGATTCCCTCTCCAGACATAGCCCATCATCACCCTCACTTTCGTTCAATTGCCCACCGTATCCCAGCTGTTCAGCCAGATGTTTCTATCCTACTTCTTGGAAGAGACATCCTTCAGGTACACAAGGTGCGCCAGCAAATCAATGGACCTTACAATGCCCCCTATGCACAGAGACTGGACCTGGGCTGTGTCATTGTAGGAGAAGTTTGCCTGGGGACAGTGCACCAGCCTGACAACATTAGTATTTTGAAGACATCTGTGTTAACAAATGGACGCACATCTCTTCTCAGTCCCTGTCACAACAGCTGTCAAGGAAAGCTTTGGCAGGTCAGCACAACACTGGGACTCTTCTACACCATATGGCAAAGAAGAAGTCTTTATTGCTTTCTTGTCAGAGAAGACCATAGAGACTTTCTACATTTTCTCTGGTATGAAGATAATGACATAGACAAGGAAATTGTCGAGTATAGAATGAAAGTGCCCGTATTTGGCAACAGGCCCTCTCCTGCTGTCGCTATATACTGCATGCAAAAGGCTGCCCAGAAAAATGCGGAGTTCGATGGACAAGAAGCCAAACACTTTGTATTGAGGCATTTCTATGTGGATGATGGACTCGCTTCTGCTAGCACGCCTGAAGATACAATTTCCATCCTCAGTAAAGCAAAGCAAATGCTGGCAGAATCCAATCTGCGTCTTAATAAAATAGCTTCCAACAGCCAAAGAGTGATGGAAGCCTTCCCTGTAGCAGACGGAGCCAAGGACCTTAAAGATCTTTGCCTAGGTACGGATACCCTTCCTCTGCAGAGAAGCCTAGGCCTGAGTTAGGATCTAGAAACAGATAGTTTTGTTTTCAGAGTTTCTTCAGAGGAAAAGCCCTTTACACGTAGAGGAATTCTATCCACCGTAAATAGCCTCTATGATCCCCTAGGGTTTGTGTCACCTGTGACAATAAAAGGTAAGGCCTTAGTTCGGGAACTTTTCATCTGGGAAAAGTGAATGGGATGCATTGCTTCCAGAAGGGAGACTATGTGAGTGGGTTCAATGGACTGAATCCTTGCAAGCGTTAGAGAACCTAAAGATAAACAGATGTTATGTTCCCATATCTCTATCAACAGCTCGCAGGAAAGAACTGTACATTTTCTCAGATGCATCCACCATAGCGATAGGTGCAGTGGCTTATTTGAAAGTAATTGATGCAGAAAATGTGTGCCATGTTGGATTTGTTATACGAAAGTCCAAATTAAGCCCTAAACCAGCCCACACGATTCCTCGTTTAGAGTTGTGTGCTGCTGTACTTGCAGTCGAAATGTCTGAGCTAATCGCTTATGAACTAGACACTGACTTTGATGCTGGGAAATTCTTCACTGATAGCAAGACTGTCCTGGGGTACATTTGCAACACCACAAGGAGATTCTATCTGTATGTCTCCAACAGAGTGAATAGAATCCGGCAATCAACACACCCAGATCAGTGGTTCTATGTACCTACAGAGCAAAACCCTGCAGATTTTGCCACTAGAACTACTCAAGCAGCATGCCTGCAGGACTCTATATGGTTCTCAGGCCCATCCTTTCTGTACCAACCACACTGAGGATATAGACACTGCTAATGTTTATCTGCTCATAGAGCCCAAAGCTGACCCTGAAATCAGATCGGAAATTACTAGGTTCAGTACCAAGGCTTCTGAAACACTTCATTCACATTGCTTTGAGAGATTTTCTTGCTGGAAGATATACTATACATGGAGATCATATCCCCCCATATGTATTATACATGGAGATCATATCCCCCCTTATGTATTATACATGGAGATCATATCCCCCCTTATATATTATACATGGAGATCATATCCCCCCTTATGTATTATACATGGAGATCATATCCCCCTTATGTATTATACATGGAGATCATATCCCCCCTTATGTATTATACATGGAGATCATATCCCCCCTTATGTATTATACATGGAGATCATACCCCCTTATGTATTATACATGGAGATCATATCCCCCCTTATGTATTATACATGGAGATCATATCCCCCTTATGTATTATACATGGAGATCATATCCCCCCTTATGTATTATACATGGTGATCATATCCCCCCTTATGTATTTATACATGGAGATCATATCCCCCCTTATGTATTATACATGGTGATCATATCCCCCTTATGTATTATACATGGAGATCATATCCCCCCTTATGTATTATACATGGAGATCATATCCCCCCCTTATGTATTATACATGGAGATCATATCCCCCTTATGTATTATACATGGAGATCATATCCCCCCTTATGTATTATACATGGAGATCATATCCCCCCTTATGTATTATACATGGAGATCATAACCCCCCTTATGTATTATACATGGAGATCATATCCCCCCTTATGTATTATACATGGAGATCATATCCCCCCTTATGTAATATACATGGAGATCATATCCCCCCCTTATGTATTATACATGGAGATCATATCCCCCCCCTTATGTATTATACATGGAGATCATACCCCCTTATGTATTATACATGGAGATCATATCCCTCCTTATGTATTATACATGGAGATCATATCCCCCCTTATGTATTATACATGGAGATCATATCCCCCCTTATGTATTATACATGGAGATCATATCCCCTCCTTATGTATTATACATGGAGATCATATCCCCCTTATGTATTATACATGGAGATCATATCCCCCTCTTATGTATTATACATGGAGATCATATCCCCCCTTATGTATTATACATGGAGATCATATCCCCCCTTATGTATTATACATGGAGATCATATCCCCCTTATGTATTATACATGGAGATCATATCCCCCTCTTATGTATTATACATGGAGATCATATCCCCCCTTATGTATTATACATGGAGATCATATCCCCCTTATGTATTATACATGGAGATCATATCCCCCTTATATATTATACATGGAGATCATATCCCCCCTTATGTATTATACATGGAGATCATATCCCTCCTTATATATTATACATGGAGATCATATCCCAACCTTATGTATTATACATGGAGATCATATCCCCCCTTATGTATTATACATGGAGATCATATCCCCCCTTATGTATTATACATGGAGATCATATCCCCCTTATGTATTATACATGGAGATCATATCCCCCCCTTATTATACATGGAGATCATATCCCCCCTTATGTATTATACATGGAGATCATATCCCCCTTATATATTATACATGGAGATCATATCCCAACCTTATGTATTATACATGGAGATCATATCCCCCCTTATGTATTATACATGGAGATCATATCCCCCCTTATGTATTATACATGGAGATCATATCCCCTCTTATGTATTATACATGGAGATCATATCCCCCCCTTTATGTATTATACATGGAGATCATATCCCCCCTTATGTATTATACATGGTGATCATATTCCCCTTATGTATTATACATGGAGATCATATCCCCCCTTATGTATTATACATGGAGATCATATCCCCCTTATGTATTATACATGGAGATCATATCCACCCTTATGTATTATACATGGAGATCCTATCCCCCCTTATGTATTATACATGGAGATCATATCCCCCCTTATCTATTATAAATGGAGATCATATCCCCCCTTATGTATTATACATGGAGATCATATCCCCCCTTATCTATTATACATGGAGTTCATATCCACCCTTATGTATTATACATGGAGATCATATCCCCCCTTATGTATTATACATGGAGATCATATCCCCCCTTATGTATTATACATGGAGATCATACCCCCCCTTATGTATTATACATGGAGATCATATCCCCCTTATGTATTATACATGGAGATCATATCCCCCCTTATTTATTATACATGGAGATCATATCCCAACCTTATGTATTATACATGGAGATCATATCCCCCCTTATGTATTATACATGGAGATCATATCCCCCTTATATATTAAACATGGTGATCATATCCCCCTTATGTATTATACATGGAGATCATATCCCCCCTTATGTATTATACAAGGAGATCATATCCCCCCTTATGTATTATACATGGAGATCATATCCCCCCTTATGTATTATACATGGAGATCATATCCCCCCTTATGAATTATACATGGAGATCATATCCACCTTATGTATTATACATGGAGATCATATCCCCCCCTTATGTATTATACATGGAGATCATATCCCCCCTTATGTATTATACATGGAGATCATATCCCCCCCTTATGTATTATACATGGAGATCATATCCCCCCTTATGTATTATACATGGAGATCATATCCCCCTTATGTAATATACATGGAGATCATATCCTTCCTTATGTATTATACATGGAGATCATATCCCCCTTATGTATTATACATGGAGATCATATCCCCCCTTATGTATTATACATGGAGATCATATCCCCCTTATGTATTATACATGGAGATCATATCCCCCTTATGTATTATACATGGAGATCATATCCCCCCTTATGTATTATACATGGAGATCATATCCCAACCTTATGTATTATACATGGAGATCATATCCCCCCTTATGTATTATACATGGAGATCATATCCCCCCTTATGTATTATACATGGAGATCATATCCCCCTTATGTATTATACATGGAGATCATATCCCCCCTTATGTATTATATATGGAGATCATATCCCCCCCTTATGTATTATACATGGAGATCATATCCCCCCTTATGTATTATACATGGAGATCATATCCCCCCCTATATATTATACATGGAGATCATATCCCCCCTCATGTATTATACATGGAGATCATATCCCCCCTTATATATTATACATGGAGATAATATCCCCCCCTTATGTATTATACATGGAGATCATATCCCCCCTTATGAATTATACATGGAGATCATATCCCTCTTATGTATTATACATGGAGATCATATCCCCCTTATGTATTATACATGGAGATCCTATCCCCCTTATGTATTATACATGGAGATCATATCCCCCCTTATGTATTATACATGGAGATCATATCCCCCCTTATGTATTATACATGGAGATCATATCCCCCCTTATGTATTATACATGGAGATCATATCCCCCTTATGTATTATACATGGAGATCATATCCCCCTTATGTATTATACATGGAGATCATATCCATCTTATGTATTATACATGGTGATCATATCCCCCCTTATGTATTATACATGGAGATCATATCCCCCCTTATGTATTATACATGGAGATCATATCCCCCTTATGTAATATACATGGAGATCATATCCCCCCTTATGTATTATACATGGAGATCATATCCCCCTTATGTATTATACATGGAGATCATATCCCCCCTTATGTATTATTCATGGCGATCATATCCCCCCTTATGTATTATACATGGAGATCATATCCCCCTTATGTATTATACATGGAGATCATATCCCCCCTTATGTATTATACATGGAGATCATATCCCCCCCTTATGTATTATACATGGAGATCATATCCCCCTTATGTATTATACATGGAGATCATATCCCCCTTATGTATTATACATGGAGATCATATCCCCCCTTATGTATTATACATGGAGATTATATCCCCTTTATGTATTATACATGGAGATCAAATCCCCCATTATATATTATACATGGTGATCATATCCCCCTTATGTATTATACATGGAGATCATATCCCCCCTTATGTATTATTCATGGCGATCATATCCCCCTTATGTATTATACATGGAGATCATATCCCCCCTTATGTATTATACATGGAGATCATATCCCCCTTATGTATTATACATGGAGATCATATCCCCCCCTTATGTATTATACATGGAGATCATATCCCCCTTATGTATTATACATGGAGATCATATCCCCCTTATGTATTATACATGGAGATCATATCCCCCCTTATGTATTATACATGGAGATCATACCCCCTTATGTATTATACATGGAGATCATATCCCCCCTTATGTATTATGCATGGAGATCATATCCCCCTTATGTATTATACATGGAGATCATATCCCCCTTATGTATAATACATGGAGATCATATCCCCCCTTATGTATTATACATGGAGATCATATCCCCCCTTATGTATTATACATGGAGATCATATCCCCCTTATGTATTATACATGGAGATCATATCCCCCTTATGTATTATACGTGGAGATCATATCCCCCTTATGTATTATACGTGGAGATCATATCCCCCCTTATGTATTATATATGGAGATCATATCCCCCCTTATGTATTATACATGGAGATCATATCCCCCCTTATGTATTATATATGGAGATCATATCCCCCCTTATGTATTATACATGGAGATCATATCCCAACCTTATGTATTATACATGGAGATCATATCCCCCCCCTTATGTATTATACATGGAGATCATATCCCCCCTTATGTATTATACATGGAGATCATATCCCCCCTTATGTATTATACATGGAGATCATATCCCCCCTTATGTATTATACATGGAGATCATATCCCCCCTTATGTATTATACATGGAGATCATATCCCAACCTTATGTATTATACATGGAGATCATATCCCCCTTATGTAATATACAAGGAGATCATATCCCCCCTTATGTATTATACATGGAGATCGTATCCCCCTTATGTATTATACATGGAGATCATATCCCAACCTTATGTATTATACATGGAGATCATATCCCCCGTTATGTATTATACATGGAGATCATATCCCCCGTTATGTATTATACATGGAGATCATATCCCCCCTTATGTATTATACATGGAGATCATATCCCCCCTTATGTATTATACATGGAGATCATATCCCCCCTTATGTAATATATATGGAGATCATATCCCCCCTTATGTATTATACATGGAGATCATATCCCCCCTTATGTATTATACATGGAGATCATATCCCCCCTTATGTATTATACATGGAGATCATATCCCCCCTTATGTATTATACATGGAGATCATATCCCCCTTATGTATTATACATGGAGATCATATCCCCCCTTATGTATTATACATGGAAATCATATCCCAACCTTATGTATTATACATGGAGATCATATCCCCCCTTATGTATTATACATGGTGATCCTTTCCCCCCTTATGTATTATATATGGAGATCATATCCCCCTTATGTATTATACATGGAGATCATATCCCCCTTATGTATTATACATGGAGATCATATCCCCCCTTATGTATTATATATGGAGATCATATCCCCCCCTTATGTATTATACATGGAGATCATATCCCCGCTTATGTATTATACATGGAGATCATATCCCCCCCCCTATATATTATACATGGAGATCATATCCCCCTTATGTATTATACATGGAGATCATATCCCCCCTTATGTATTATACATGGAGATCATATCCCCCCCCCTATATATTATACATGGAGATCATATCCCCCCTTATGTATTATACATGGAGATCATATCCCCCCTTATTTATTATACATGGAGATCTTATCCCCCCTTATGTATTATACATGGAGATCATATCCCCCCTTATGTATTATACATGGAGATCATATCCCCCTTATGTATTATACATGGAGATCATATCCCCCCTTATGTATTATACATGGAGATCATATCCCCCCCTTATGTATTATACATGGAGATCATATCCCACCCCTATATATTATACATGGAGATCATATCCCCCTTATGTATTATACATGGAGATCATATCCCCCCTTATGTATTATACATGGAGATAATATCCCCCCCTTATGTATTATACATGGAGATCATATCCCCCCTTATGAATTATACATGGAGATCATATCCCCCTTATGTATTATACATGGAGATCATATCCCCCTTATGTATTATACATGGAGATCATATCCCCCCTTATGTATTATACATGGAGATCATATCCCACTTATGTATTATACATGGACATCATATCCCCTCATATGTATTATACATGGAGATCATATCCCCCCCTTATGTATTATACATGGAGATCATATCCCCCCCTTATGTATTATACATGGAGATCATACCCCCTTATGTATTATACATGGAGATCATACCCCCTTATGTATTATACATGGAGATCATATCCCTCCTTATGTATTATACATGGAGATCATATCCCCCCTTATGTATTATACATGGAGATCATATCCCCCCTTATGTATTATACATGGAGATCATATCCCCCTCTTATGTATTATACATGGAGATCATATCCCCCCTTATGTATTATACATGGAGATCATATCCCCCCTTATGTATTATACATGGAGATCATATCCCCCTTATGTATTATACATGGAGATCATATCCCCCTCTTATGTATTATACATGGAGATCATATCCCCCCTTATGTATTATACATGGAGATCATATCCCCCTTATGTATTATACATGGAGATCATATCCCCCTTATATATTATACATGGAGATCATATCCCCCCTTATGTATTATACATGGAGATCATATCCCTCCTTATATATTATACATGGAGATCATATCCCAACCTTATGTATTATACATGGAGATCATATCCCCCCTTATGTATTATACATGGAGATCATATCCCCCCTTAAGTATTATACATGGAGATCATATCCCCCCTTATGTATTATACATGGAGATCATATCCCAACCTTATGTATTATACATGGAGATCATATCCCCCTTATGTAATATACAAGGAGATCATATCCCCCCTTATGTATTATACATGGAGATCGTATCCCCCTTATGTATTATACATGGAGATCATATCCCAACCTTATGTATTATAGATGGAGATCATATCCCCCGTTATGTATTATACATGGAGATCATATCCCCCCTTATGTATTATACATGGAGATCATATCCCCCCTTATGTATTATACATGGAGATCATATCCCCCCTTATGTAATATATATGGAGATCATATCCCCCCTTATGTATTATACATGGAGATCATATCCCCCCTTATGTATTATACATGGAGATCATATCCCCCCTTATGTATTATACATGGAGATCATATCCCCCCTTATGTATTATACATGGAGATCATATCCCCCTTATGTATTATACATGGAGATCATATCCCCCCTTATGTATTATACATGGAAATCATATCCCAACCTTATGTATTATACATGGAGATCATATCCCCCCTTATGTATTATACATGGTGATCCTATCCCCCCTTATGTATTATATATGGAGATCATATCCCCCTTATGTATTATACATGGAGATCATATCCCCCTTATGTATTATACATGGAGATCATATCCCCCCTTATGTATTATATATGGAGATCATATCCCCCCCTTATGTATTATACATGGAGATCATATCCCCGCTTATGTATTATACATGGAGATCATATCCCCCCCCCCTATATATTATACATGGAGATCATATCCCCCCTTATGTATTATACATGGAGATCATATCCCCCCTTATGTATTATACATGGAGATCATATCCCCCCCCCTATATATTATACATGGAGATCATATCCCCCCTTATGTATTATACATGGAGATCATATCCCCCCTTATTTATTATACATGGAGATCCTATCCCCCCTTATGTATTATACATGGAGATCATATCCCCCCTTATGTATTATACATGGAGATCATATCCCCCTTATGTATTATACATGGAGATCATATCCCCCCTTATGTATTATACATGGAGATCATATCCCCCCCTTATGTATTATACATGGAGATCATATCCCACCCCTATATATTATACATGGAGATCATATCCCCCCTTATGTATTATACATGGAGATCATATCCCCCCTTATGTATTATACATGGAGATAATATCCCCCCCTTATGTATTATACATGGAGATCATATCCCCCCTTATGAATTATACATGGAGATCATATCCCCCTTATGTATTATACATGGAGATCATATCCCCCTTATGTATTATACATGGAGATCATATCCCCCCTTATGTATTATACATGGAGATCATATCCCCCTTATATATTATACATGGAGATCATATCCCAACCTTATGTATTATACATGGAGATCATATCCCCCCTTATGTATTATACATTGAGATCATATCCCCCCTTATGTATTATATATGGAGATCATATCCCCTCTTATGTATTATACATGGAGATCATATCCCCCCTTATGTATTATACATGAAGATCATATCCCCCTTATGTATTATACATGGAAATCATATCCCCCCTTATGTATTATACATGGAGATCATATCCCCCCCTTTATGTATTATACATGGAGATCATATCCCCCCTTATGTATTATACATGGTGATCATATTCCCCTTATGTATTATACATGGAGATCATATCCCCCCTTATGTATTATACATGGAGATCATATCCCCCTTATGTATTATACATGGAGATCATATCCACCCTTATGTATTATACATGGAGATCCTATCCCCCCTTATGTATTATACATGGAGATCATATCCCCCCTTATCTATTATAAATGGAGATCATATCCCCCCTTA
This sequence comes from Staurois parvus, assembly GCF_062004578.1. NCBI lineage: Eukaryota > Metazoa > Chordata > Amphibia > Anura > Ranidae > Staurois > Staurois parvus. The sequence continues at coordinate 468,191 of NW_028319274.1, forward strand.
TGTATTATACATGGAGATCATATCCCCCCTTATCTATTATACATGGAGTTCATATCCACCCTTATGTATTATACATGGAGATCATATCCCCCCTTATGTATTATACATGGAGATCATATCCCCCCTTATGTATTATACATGGAGATCATACCCCCCCCTTATGTATTATACATGGAGATCATATCCCCCTTATGTATTATACATGGAGATCATATCCCCCCTTATTTATTATACATGGAGATCATATCCCAACCTTATGTATTATACATGGAGATCATATCCCCCCTTATGTATTATACATGGAGATCATATCCCCCTTATATATTAAACATGGTGATCATATCCCCCTTATGTATTATACATGGAGATCATATCCCCCCTTATGTATTATACAAGGAGATCATATCCCCCCTTATGTATTATACATGGAGATCATATCCCCCCTTATGTATTATACATGGAGATCATATCCCCCCTCATGAATTATACATGGAGATCATATCCACCTTATGTATTATACATGGAGATCATATCCCCCCCTTATGTATTATACATGGAGATCATATCCCCCCTTATGTATTATACATGGAGATCATATCCCCCCCTTATGTATTATACATGGAGATCATATCCCCCCTTATGTATTATACATGGAGATCATATCCCCCTTATGTAATATACATGGAGATCATATCCTTCCTTATGTATTATACATGGAGATCATATCCCCCTTATGTATTATACATGGAGATCATATCCCCCCTTATGTATTATACATGGAGATCATATCCCCCTTATGTATTATACATGGAGATCATATCCCCCTTATGTATTATACATGGAGATCATATCCCCCCTTATGTATTATACATGGAGATCATATCCCAACCTTATGTATTATACATGGAGATCATATCCCCCCTTATGTATTATACATGGAGATCCTATCCCCCCTTATGTATTATACATGGAGATCATATCCCCCCTTATGTATTATACATGGAGATCATATCCCCCTTATGTATTATACATGGAGATCATATCCCCCCTTATGTATTATATATGGAGATCATATCCCCCCCTTATGTATTATACATGGAGATCATATCCCCCCTTATGTATTATACATGGAGATCATATCCCCCCCTATATATTATACATGGAGATCATATCCCCCCTCATGTATTATACATGGAGATCATATCCCCCCTTATGTATTATACATGGAGATAATATCCCCCCCTTATGTATTATACATGGAGATCATATCCCCCCTTATGAATTATACATGGAGATCATATCCCTCTTATGTATTATACATGGAGATCATATCCCCCTTATGTATTATACATGGAGATCCTATCCCCCTTATGTATTATACATGGAGATCATATCCCCCCTTATGTATTATACATGGAGATCATATCCCCCCTTATGTATTATACATGGAGATCATATCCCCCCTTATGTATTATACATGGAGATCATATCCCCCTTATGTATTATACATGGAGATCATATCCCACTTATGTATTATACATGGAAATCATATCCCCTCATATGTATTATACATGGAGATCATATCCCCCTTATGTATTATACATGGAGATCATATCCCCCTTATGTATTATACATGGAGATCATATCCATCTTATGTATTATACATGGTGATCATATCCCCCCTTATGTATTATACATGGAGATCATATCCCCCCTTATGTATTATACATGGAGATCATATCCCCCTTATGTAATATACATGGAGATCATATCCCCCCTTATGTATTATACATGGAGATCATATCCCCCCTTATGTATTATACATGGTGATCATATCCCCCCTTATGTATTATTCATGGCGATCATATCCCCCCTTATGTATTATACATGGAGATCATATCCCCCTTATGTATTATACATGGAGATCATATCCCCCCTTATGTATTATACATGGAGATCATATCCCCCCCTTATGTATTATACATGGAGATCATATCCCCCTTATGTATTATACATGGAGATCATATCCCCCTTATGTATTATACATGGAGATCATATCCCCCCTTATGTATTATACATGGAGATCATATCCCCCTTATGTATTATACGTGGAGATCATATCCCCCTTATGTATTATACGTGGAGATCATATCCCCCCTTATGTATTATATATGGAGATCATATCCCCCCTTATGTATTATACATGGAGATCATATCCCCCCTTATGTATTATATATGGAGATCATATCCCCCCTTATGTATTATATATGGAGATCATATCCCCCCTTATGTATTATACATGGAGATCATATCCCCCCTTATGTATTATATATGGAGATCATATCCCCCCTTATGTATTATACATGGAGATCATATCCCAACCTTATGTATTATACATGGAGATCATATCCCCCCCCTTATGTATTATACATGGAGATCATATCCCCCCTTATGTATTATACATGGAGATCATATCCCCCCTTATGTATTATACATGGAGATCATATCCCCCCTTATGTATTATTCATGGCGATCATATCCCCCCTTATGTATTATACATGGAGATCATATCCCCCTTATGTATTATACATGGAGATCATATCCCCCCTTATGTATTATACATGGAGATCATATCCCCCCCTTATGTATTATACATGGAGATCATATCCCCCCTTATGTATTATACATGGAGATCATATCCCAACCTTATGTATTATACATGGAGATCATATCCCCCCTTATGTATTATACATGGAGATCCTATCCCCCCTTATGTATTATACATGGAGATCATATCCCCCCTTATGTATTATACATGGAGATCATATCCCCCTTATGTATTATACATGGAGATCATATCCCCCCTTATGTATTATATATGGAGATCATATCCCCCCCTTATGTATTATACATGGAGATCATATCCCCCCTTATGTATTATACATGGAGATCATATCCCCCCCTATATATTATACATGGAGATCATATCCCCCCTCATGTATTATACATGGAGATCATATCCCCCCTTATGTATTATACATGGAGATAATATCCCCCCCTTATGTATTATACATGGAGATCATATCCCCCCTTATGAATTATACATGGAGATCATATCCCTCTTATGTATTATACATGGAGATCATATCCCCCTTATGTATTATACATGGAGATCCTATCCCCCTTATGTATTATACATGGAGATCATATCCCCCCTTATGTATTATACATGGAGATCATATCCCCCCTTATGTATTATACATGGAGATCATATCCCCCCTTATGTATTATACATGGAGATCATATCCCCCTTATGTATTATACATGGAGATCATATCCCACTTATGTATTATACATGGAAATCATATCCCCTCATATGTATTATACATGGAGATCATATCCCCCTTATGTATTATACATGGAGATCATATCCCCCTTATGTATTATACATGGAGATCATATCCATCTTATGTATTATACATGGTGATCATATCCCCCCTTATGTATTATACATGGAGATCATATCCCCCCTTATGTTTTATACATGGAGATCATATCCCCCTTATGTAATATACATGGAGATCATATCCCCCCTTATGTATTATACATGGAGATCATATCCCCCCTTATGTATTATACATGGTGATCATATCCCCCCTTATGTATTATTCATGGCGATCATATCCCCCCTTATGTATTATACATGGAGATCATATCCCCCTTATGTATTATACATGGAGATCATATCCCCCCTTATGTATTATACATGGAGATCATATCCCCCCCTTATGTATTATACATGGAGATCATATCCCCCTTATGTATTATACATGGAGATCATACCCCCCTTATGTATTATATATGGAGATCATATCCCCCCCTTATGTATTATACATGGAGATCATATCCCCCTTATGTATTATACATGGAGATCATATCCCCCCTTATGTATTATATATGGAGATCATATCCCCCCCTTATGTATTATACATGGAGATCATATCCCCGCTTATGTATTATACATGGAGATCATATCCCCCCCCCCTATATATTATACATGGAGATCATATCCCCCTTATGTATTATACATGGAGATCATATCCCCCCTTATGTATTATACATGGAGATCATATCCCCCCCCCCTATATATTATACATGGAGATCATATCCCCCCTTATGTATTATACATGGAGATCATATCCCCCCTTATTTATTATACATGGAGATCTTATCCCCCCTTATGTATTATACATGGAGATCATATCCCCCCTTATGTATTATACATGGAGATCATATCCCCCTTATGTATTATACATGGAGATCATATCCCCCCTTATGTATTATACATGGAGATCATATCCCCCCCTTATGTATTATACATGGAGATCATATCCCACCCCTATATATTATACATGGAGATCATATCCCCCCTTATGTATTATACATGGAGATCATATCCCCCCTTATGTATTATACATGGAGATCATATCCCCCCTTATGTATTATACATGGAGATAATATCCCCCCCTTATGTATTATACATGGAGATCATATCCCCCCTTATGAATTATACATGGAGATCATATCCCCCTTATGTATTATACATGGAGATCATATCCCCCTTATGTATTATACATGGAGATCATATCCCCCCTTATGTATTATACATGGAGATCATATCCCACTTATGTATTATACATGGACATCATATCCCCTCATATGTATTATACATGGAGATCATATCCCCCCCTTATGTATTATACATGGAGATAATATCCCCCCCTTATGTATTATACATGGAGATCATACCCCCTTATGTATTATACATGGAGATCATACCCCCTTATGTATTATACATGGAGATCATATCCCTCCTTATGTATTATACATGGAGATCATATCCCCCCTTATGTATTATACATGGAGATCATATCCCCCCTTATGTATTATACATGGAGATCATATCCCCCTCTTATGTATTATACATGGAGATCATATCCCCCCTTATGTATTATACATGGAGATCATATCCCCCCTTATGTATTATACATGGAGATCATATCCCCCTTATGTATTATACATGGAGATCATATCCCCCTCTTATGTATTATACATGGAGATCATATCCCCCCTTATGTATTATACATGGAGATCATATCCCCCTTATGTATTATACATGGAGATCATATCCCCCTTATATATTATACATGGAGATCATATCCCCCCTTATGTATTATACATGGAGATCATATCCCTCCTTATATATTATACATGGAGATCATATCCCAACCTTATGTATTATACATGGAGATCATATCCCCCCTTATGTATTATACATGGAGATCATATCCCCCCTTATGTATTATACATGGAGATCATATCCCCCCTTATGTATTATACATGGAGATCATATCCCAACCTTATGTATTATACATGGAGATCATATCCCCCTTATGTAATATACAAGGAGATCATATCCCCCCTTATGTATTATACATGGAGATCGTATCCCCCTTATGTATTATACATGGAGATCATATCCCAACCTTATGTATTATAGATGGAGATCATATCCCCCGTTATGTATTATACATGGAGATCATATCCCCCCTTATGTATTATACATGGAGATCATATCCCCCCTTATGTATTATACATGGAGATCATATCCCCCCTTATGTAATATATATGGAGATCATATCCCCCCTTATGTATTATACATGGAGATCATATCCCCCCTTATGTATTATACATGGAGATCATATCCCCCCTTATGTATTATACATGGAGATCATATCCCCCCTTATGTATTATACATGGAGATCATATCCCCCTTATGTATTATACATGGAGATCATATCCCCCCTTATGTATTATACATGGAAATCATATCCCAACCTTATGTATTATACATGGAGATCATATCCCCCCTTATGTATTATACATGGTGATCCTATCCCCCCTTATGTATTATATATGGAGATCATATCCCCCTTATGTATTATACATGGAGATCATATCCCCCTTATGTATTATACATGGAGATCATATCCCCCCTTATGTATTATACATGGAGATCATATCCCCCCCCTATATATTATACATGGAGATCATATCCCCCCTTATGTATTATACATGGAGATCATATCCCCCCTTATGTATTATACATGGAGATCATATCCCCCCCTTATGTATTATACATGGAGATCATATCCCACCCCTATATATTATACATGGAGATCATATCCCCCCTTATGTATTATACATGGAGATCATATCCCCCCTTATGTATTATACATGGAGATAATATCCCCCCCTTATGTATTATACATGGAGATCATATCCCCCCTTATGAATTATACATGGAGATCATATCCCCCTTATGTATTATACATGGAGATCATATCCCCCTTATGTATTATACATGGAGATCATATCCCCCCTTATGTATTATACATGGAGATCATATCCCACTTATGTATTATACATGGACATCATATCCCCTCATATGTATTATACATGGAGATCATATCCCCCCTTATGTATTATACATGGAGATCATATCCCCCCTTATGTATTATACATGGAGATCATATCCCCCTTATGTATTATACATGGAGATCATATCCCCCTTATGTATTATACATGGAGATCATATCCCCCCTTATGTATTATACATGGAGATCATATCCCCCTTATGTATTATACATGGAGATCATATCCTCCCTTATGTATTATACATGGTGATCATATCCCCCCTTATGTATTATACTTGGAGATCATATCCCCCTTATGTTTTATACATGGAGATCATATCCCCCCTTATGTATTATACATGGAGATCGTATCCCCCTTATGTATTATACATGGAGATCATATCCCCCCTTATGTATTATACATGGAGATCATATCCCCCCCTTATGTATTATACATGGAGGTCATATCCCGCCCTTATGTATTATACATGGTGATCATATCCCCCTTATGTATTTTACATGGAGATCATATCCCCCCTCATGTATTATTCATGGCGATCATATCCCCCCTTATGTATTATACATGGAGATCATATCCCCCCTTATGTATTATACATGGAGATCATATCCCCCCCTTATGAATTATACATGGAGATCATACCCCCCCTTATGTATTATACATGGAGATCATATCCTCCTTATGTATTATACATGGAGATCATATCCCCCTTATGTATTATACATGGAGATCAAATCCCCCCCCCTTATGTATTATACATGGAGATCATATCCCCCCATATGTATTATACATGGAGATCATACCCCCCCCTCCTTATATATTATACATGCTGATCATATCCCCTTTATGTATTATACATGGAGATCATATCCCCCCTTATGTATTATACATGGAGATCATATCCCCCTTATGTATTATACATGGAGATCATATCCCCCCCTTATGTATTATACATGGTGATCATATCCCCCTTATGTATTATACATGGAGATCATATCCCCCCTTATGTATTATTCATGGCGATCATATCCCCCCTTATGTATTATACATGGAGATCATATCCCCCCCTTATGTATTATACATGGAGATTATATCCCCCTTATGTATGATACATGGAGATCAAATCCCCCATTATATATTATACATGGTGATCATATCCCCCCTTCTGTATTATACATGGAGATCATATCCCCCCTTATGTATTATTCATGGCGATCATATCCCCCTTATGTATTATACATGGAGATCATATCCCTCCTTATGTATTATACATGGAGATCATATCCCCCCCTTATGTATTATACATGGAGATCATATCCCCCTTATGTATTATACATGGAGATCATATCCCCCTTATGTATTATACATGGAGATCATATCCCCCTTATGTATTATACATGGAAATCATATCCCAACCTTATGTATTATACATGGAGATCATATCCCCCCTTATGTATTATACATGGTGATCCTATCCCCCCTTATGTATTATATATGGAGATCATATCCCCCTTATGTATTATACATGGAGATCATATCCCCCTTATGTATTATACATGGAGATCATATCCCCCCTTATGTATTATACATGGAGATCATATCCCCCCCCCTATATATTATACATGGAGATCATATCCCCCCTTATGTATTATACATGGAGATCATATCCCCCCTTATTTATTATACATGGAGATCCTATCCCCCCTTATGTATTATACATGGAGATCATATCCCCCCTTATGTATTATACATGGAGATCATATCCCCCTTATGTATTATACATGGAGATCATATCCCCCCTTATGTATTATACATGGAGATCATATCCCCCCCTTATGTATTATACATGGAGATCATATCCCACCCCTATATATTATAGATGGAGATCATATCCCCCCTTATGTATTATACATGGAGATCATATCCCCCCTTATGTATTATACATGGAGATAATATCCCCCCCTTATGTATTATACATGGAGATCATATCCCCCCTTATGAATTATACATGGAGATCATATCCCCCTTATGTATTATACATGGAGATCATATCCCCCTTATGTATTATACATGGAGATCATATCCCCCCTTATGTATTATACATGGAGATCATATCCCACTTATGTATTATACATGGACATCATATCCCCTCATATGTATTATACATGGAGATCATATCCCCCCTTATGTATTATACATGGAGATCATATCCCCCCTTATGTATTATACATGGAGATCATATCCCCCTTATGTATTATACATGGAGATCATATCCCCCCTTATGTATTATACATGGAGATCATATCCCCCTTATGTATTATACATGGAGATCATATCCCCCTTATGTATTATACATGGAGATCATATCCCCCCTTATGTATTATACATGGAGATCATATCCCCCTTATGTATTATACATGGAGATCATATCCTCCCTTATGTATTATACATGGTGATCATATCCCCCCTTATGTATTATACTTGGAGATCATATCCCCCTTATGTTTTATACATGGAGATCATATCCCCCCTTATGTATTATACATGGAGATCGTATCCCCCTTATGTATTATACATGGAGATCATATCCCCCCTTATGTATTATACATGGAGATCATATCCCCCCCTTATGTATTATACATGGAGGTCATATCCCGCCCTTATGTATTATACATGGTGATCATATCCCCCTTATGTATTTTACATGGAGATCATATCCCCCCTCATGTATTATTCATGGCGATCATATCCCCCCTTATGTATTATACATGGAGATCATATCCCCCCTTATGTATTATACATGGAGATCATATCCCCCCCTTATGAATTATACATGGAGATCATACCCCCCCTTATGTATTATACATGGAGATCATATCCTCCTTATGTATTATACATGGAGATCATATCCCCCTTATGTATTATACATGGAGATCAAATCCCCCCCCCTTATGTATTATACATGGAGATCATATCCCCCCATATGTATTATACATGGAGATCATACCCCCCCCTCCTTATATATTATACATGCTGATCATATCCCCTTTATGTATTATACATGGAGATCATATCCCCCCTTATGTATTATACATGGAGATCATATCCCCCTTATGTATTATACATGGAGATCATATCCCCCCCTTATGTATTATACATGGTGATCATATCCCCCTTATGTATTATACATGGAGATCATATCCCCCCTTATGTATTATTCATGGCGATCATATCCCCCCTTATGTATTATACATGGAGATCATATCCCCCCCTTTGTGTATTATACATGGAGATTATATCCCCCTTATGTATGATACATGGAGATCAAATCCCCCATTATATATTATACATGGTGATCATATCCCCCCTTATGTATTATACATGGAGATCATATCCCCCCTTATGTATTATTCATGGCGATCATATCCCCCTTATGTATTATACATGGAGATCATATCCCTCCTTATGTATTATACATGGAGATCATATCCCCCCCTTATGTATTATACATGGAGATCATATCCCCCCCTTATGTATTATACATGGAGATCATATCCCCCCTTATGTATTATACATGGAGATCATATCCCCCTTATGTATTATACATGGAGATCATATCCCCCTTATGTATTATACATGGAGATCATATCCCCCCCTTCTGTATTATACATGGAGATCATATCCCCCCTTATGTATTATACATGGAGATCATATCCCCCTTATGTATTATACATGGAGATCAAATCCCCCTTATGTATTATACATGGAGATCATATCCCTCCCTTATGTATTATACATGGAGATCACACCCCCCCCTTATGTATTATACATGGAGATCATATCCCCCCTTATGTATTATACATGGAGATCATATCCCCCTTATGTATTATACATGGAGATCATATCCCCCTTATGTATTATACATGGAGATCATATCCCCCCCTTATGTATTATACATGGAGATCATACCCCTCCTTATGTATTATACATGGCGATCATATCCCCCCTTATGTATTATACATGGAGATCATATCCCCCCTTATGTATTATACATGGAGATCATATCCCCATTATGTATTATACATGGAGATCATATCCCCCTTATGTATTATACATGGAGATCATATCCCCCTTTATGTATTATACATGGTGATCGTATCCCCCCTTATGTATTATACATGGAGATCGTATCCCCCCTTATGTATTACACATGGAGATCATATCCCCCCCTTATGTATTATACATGGAGATCATATCCCCCCCTTATGTATTATACATGGAGATCATATCCCCCCTTATGTATTATACATGGAGATCATATCCCCCCTTATGTATTATACATGGACATCATATCCCCTCATATGTATTATACATGGAGATCATATCCCCCTTATGTATTATACATGGAGATCATATCCCCCCTTATGTATTACACATGGAGATAATATCCCCCTTTATGTATTATACATGGTGATCATATCCCCCCCTTATGTAATATACATGGAGATCATATCCCCACTTATGTATTATACATGGAGATCATATCCCCCCTTATGTATTATACATGGAGATCATATCCCTCCCCTTATGTATTATACATGGAGATCATATCCCCCTTATGTATTATACATGGAGATCATATCCCCCTTATGTATTATACATGGAGATCATACCCCCCTTATGTATTATACATGGAGATCATATCCCCCCTTATGTATTATACATGGAGATCATATCCCCCTTTTGTATTATACATGGAGATCATATCCCCCTTATGTATTATACATGGAGATCATATCCCCCCCTTATGTATTATACATGGAGATCATATCTCCCCCTTATGTATTATACATGGAGTTCATATCCCCCCCTTATGTATTATACATGGAGATCATATCCCCCCTTATGTATTATACATCGAGATCATATCTCCCCCTTATGTATTATACATGGAGATCATATCCCCCTTAATGTATTATACATGGAGATCATATCCCCCCTTATATATTATACATGGAGATCATATCCCCCCTTATGTATTATACATGGTGATCATATCCCCCCTTATGTATTATACATGGAGATCATATCCCCCTTATGTATTATACATGGTGATCATATCCCCCCTTATGTATTATACATGGAGATCATATCCCCCCTTATATATTATACATGGAGATCATATCCCCCTTATGTAATATACATGGAGATCATATCCCCCCTTATGTATTATACATGGAGATCATTTCCCCCTTATGTATTATACATGGAGATCATATCCCCCCTTATGTATTATACATGGAGATCATATCCCCCCTTATGTATTATTTGTGGAGATCATATCCACCCTTATGTATTATACGTGGAGATCATATCCCCCCTTATGTATTATACGTGGAGATCATATCCCCCCTTATGTATTATACATGGAGATCATACCCCCCCTTATGTATTATACATGGAGATCATATCCCCCTTATGTATTATACATGGAGATCATATCCCCCTTATGTATTATACATGGAGATCATATCCCAACCTTATGTATTATACATGGAGATCATATCCCCCCTTATGTATTATACATGGAGATCATATCCCCCCTTATGTATTACACATGGAGATCATATCCCCCTTATGTATTATACATGGAGATCATTTCCCCCTTATGTATTATACATGGTGATCATATCCCCCTTATGTATTATACATGGAGATCATATCCCCCCTTATGTATTATACAAGGAGATCATATCCCCCCTTATGTATTATACATGGAGATCATATCCCCCCTTATGTATTATACATGGAGATCATATCCCCCCTTATGTATTATACATGAAGATCATATCCTCCTTATGTATTATACATGGAGATCATATCCCCCCCTTATGTATTATACATGGAGATCATATCCCCCTTATGTATTATACATGGAGATCATATCCCCCCCTTATGTATTATACATGGAGATCATATCCCCCCTTATGTATTATACATGGAGATCATATCCCCCTTATGTAATATACATGGAGATCATATCCCCCCTTATGTATTATACATGGAGATCATATCCCCCTTATGTATTATACATGGAGATCATATCCCCCCTTATGTATTATACATGGAGATCATATCCCCCTTATGTATTATACATGGAGATCATATCCCCCCTTATGTATTATACATGGAGATCATATCCCCCCTTATGTATTATATATGGAGATCATATCCCAACCTTATGTATTATACATGGAGATCATATCCCCCCTTATGTATTATACATGGAGATCCTATCCCCCCTTATGTATTATACATGGAGATCATATCCCCCCTTATGTATTATACATAGAGATCATATCCCCCTTATGTATTATACATGGATATCATATCCCCCCTTATGTATTATATATGGAGATCATATCCCCCCCTTATGTATTATACATGGAGATCATATCCCCCCTTATGTATTATACATGGAGATCATATCCCCCCCTTATGTATTATACATGGAGATCATATCCCCCCTTATGTATTATACATGGAGATCATATCCCCCCCTTATGTATTATACATGGAGATCATATCCCCCCTTATGTATTATACATGGAGATCATATCCCCCCCTATATATTATACATGGAGATCATATCCCCCCTTATGTATTATACATGGAGATCATATCCCCCCTTATGTATTATACATGGAGCTAATATCCCCCCCTTATGTATTATACATGGAGATCATATCCCCCCTTATGTATTATACATGGAGATCATATCCCCCCCTTATGTATTATACATGGAGATCATACCCCCCCTTATGTATTTTACATGGAGATCATATCCCCCTTATGTATTATACATGGAGATCATATCCCCCTTATGTATTATACATGGAGATCAAATCCCCCCCCTTATGTATTATACATGGAGATCATATCCCCCCCCTTATGTATTATACATGGAGATCATACCCCCCCTTATATATTATACATGGTGATCATATCCCCTTTATGTATTATACATGGAGATCATATCTCCCCCTTATTTATTATACATGGAGATCATATCCCCCCTTATGTATTATACATGGAGATCATATCCCCCCTTATGTATTATACATGGAGATCATATCCCCCCTTATGTATTATACATGGAGATCATATCCCCCTTATGTATTATACATGGAGATCATATCCCCCCTTATGTATTATTCATGGCGATCATATCCCCCCTTATGTATTATACATGGAGATCATATCCCCCCTTATGTATTATACATGGAGATCATATCCCCCCCTTATGTATTATACATGGAGATTATATCCCCCTTATGTATTATACATGGAGATCAAATCCTCCATTATATATTATACATGGTGATCATATCCCCCTTATGTATTATACATGGAGATCATATCCCCCCTTATGTATTATTCATGGCGATCATATCCCCCTTATGTATTATACATGGAGATCATATCCCCCTTATGTATTATACATGGAGATCATATCCCCCTTATGTATTATACATGGAGATCATATCCCCCCCTTATGTATTATACATGGAGATCATACCCCCCCTTATGTATTATACATGGAGATCATATCCCCCCCTTATGTATTATACATGGAGATCATACCCCCCCTTATGTATTATACATGGAGATCATATCCCCCTTATGTATTATACATGGAGATCATATCCCCCTTATGTATTATACATGGAGATCATATCCCCCTTATGTATTATACATGGAGATCATATCCCCCCTTATGTATTATACATGGAGATCATATCCCCCCTTATGTATTATACATGGAGATCATATCCCCCTTATGTATTATACATGGAGATCATATCCCCCTTATGTATTATACATGGAGATCATATCCCCCCCTTATGTATTATACATGGAGATCATATCCCCCCTTATGTATTATACATGGAGATCATATCCCCATTATGTATTATACATGGAAATCATGTCCCCCTTATGTATTATACATGGAGATCATATCCCCCCTTATGTATTATACATGGAGATCATATCCTCCCCTTATGTATTATACATGGAGATCATATCCCCCCTTATGTATTACACATGGAGATCATATCCCCCCCTTATGTATTATACATGGAGATCATATCCCCCCCTTATATATTATACATGGAGATCATATCCCCCCTTATGTATTACACATGGAGATCATATCCCCCCCTTATGTATTATACATGGAGATCATATCCCCCCCTTATGTATTATACATGGAGATCATATCCCCCCCTTATGTATTATACATGGAGATCATATCCCCCCTTATGTATTATACATGGAGATCATATCCCCCCTTATGTATTATACATGGACATCATATCCCCTCATATGTATTATACATGGAGATCATATCCCCTCATATGTATTATACATGGAGATCATATCCCCCCTTATGTATTACACATGGAGATCATATCCCCCCTTATGTATTATACATGGTGATCATATCCCCCCCTTATGTATTATACATGGAGATCATATCCCCCTTATGTATTATACATGGAGATCATATCCCCCCTTATGTATTATACATGGAGATCATATCCCCCCCTTATGTATTATACATGGAGATCATATCCCCTTATGTATTATACATGGAGATCATATCCCCTTATGTATTATACATGGAGATCATATCCCCCTTATGTATTATACATGGAGATCATATCCCCCCTTATGTATTATACATGGAGATCATATCCCCCTTATGTATTATACATGGAGATCATATCCCCCTTATGTATTATACATGGAGATCATATCCCCCTTATGTATTATTCATGGAGATCATATCCCCCCTTATGTATTATACATGGAGATCATATCCCCCTTATGTATTACACATGGAGATCATATCCCCCCTTATGTATTACACATGGAGATCATATCCCCCCTTATGTATTATACATGGTGATCATATCCCCCCCTTATGTATTATACATGGAGATCATATCCCCCTTATGTATTATACATGGAGATCATATCCCCCCTTATGTATTATACATGGAGATCATATCCCCCCCTTATGTATTATACATGGAGATCATATCCCCTTATGTATTATACATGGAGATCATATCCCCCTTATGTATTATACATGGAGATCATATCCCCCCTTATGTATTATACATGGAGATCATATCCCCCTTATGTATTATACATGGAGATCATATCCCCCCTTATGTATTATACATGGAGATCATATCCCCCTTATGTATTATACATGGAGATCATATCCCCCTTATGTATTATACATGGAGATCATATCCCCCTTATGTATTATACATGGAGATCATATCCCCCCTTATGTATTATACATGGAGATCATTTCCCCCTTATGTATTACACATGGAGATCATATCCCCCCTTATGTATTACACATGGAGATCATATCCCCCCTTATGTATTACACATGGAGATCATATCCCCCTTATGTATTACACATGGAGATCATATCCCCCCTTATGTATTACACATGGAGATCATATCCCCCCTTATGTATTATACATGGTGATCATATCCCCCCCTTATGTATTATACATGGAGATCATATCCCCCTTATGTATTATACATGGAGATCATATCCCCCTTATGTATTATACATGGAGATCATATCCCCCCCTTATGTATTATACATGGAGATCATATCCCCTTATGTATTATACATGGAGATCATATCCCCCTTATGTATTATACATGGAGATCATATCCCCCTTATGTATTATACATGGAGATCATATCCCCCCTTATGTATTATACATGGAGATCATATCCCCCTTATGTATTATACATGGAGATCATATCCCCCATATGTATTATACATGGAGATCATATCCCCCATATGTATTATACATGGAGATCATATCCCCCTTATGTATTATACATGGTGATCATATCCCCCCTTATGTATTATACATGGAGATCATATCCCCCCTTATGTATTACACATGGAGATCATATCCCCCCTTATGTATTATACATGGTGATCATATCCCCCCCTTATGTATTATACATGGAGATCATATCCCCCTTATGTATTATACATGGAGATCATATCCCCCCTTATGTATTATACATGGAGATCATATCCCCCCCTTATGTATTATACATGGAGATCATATCCCCCCCTTATGTATTATACATGGAGATCATATCCCCTTATGTATTATACATGGAGATCATATCCCCCTTATGTATTATACATGGAGATCATATCCCCCCTTATGTATTATACATGGAGATCATATCCCCCTTATGTATTATACATGGAGATCATATCCCCCATATGTATTATACATGGAGATCATATCCCCCTTATGTATTATACATGGTGATCATATCCCCCCTTATGTATTATACATGGAGATCATATCCCCCCTTATGTATTATACATGGAGATCATATCCCCTCTTATTTATTATACATGGAGATCATATCCCCCCCTTATGTGTTATACATGGAGATCATATCCCCCTTATGTATTATACATGGTGATCATATCCCCCCTTATGTATTATACATGGAGATCATATCCCCCCTTATGTATTATACATGGAGATCATATCCCCCCTTATGTATTATACATGGAGATCATATCCCCCCTTATGTATTATACATGGAGATCATATCCCCCCCTTATGTATTATACATGGAGATCATATCCCCCCTTATGTATTATACATGGTGATCATATCCCCCCTTATGTATTATACATGGAGATCATATCCCCCTTATGTATTATACATGGAGATCATATCCCCCCCTTATGTATTATACATGGAGATCATATCCCCCCTTATGTATTATACATGGAGATCATATCCCCCCTTATGTATTATACATGGAGATCATATCCCCCCTTATGTATTATACATGGCGATCATATCCCCCCCTTATGTATTATACATGGAGATCATATCCCCCCTTATGTATTATACATGGAGATCATATCCCCCCTTATGTATTATACATGGAGATCATATCCCCCCTTATGTATTATACATGGAGATCATATCCCCCCTTATGTATTATACATGGAGATCATATCCCCCCCTTATGTATTATACATGGAGATCATATCCCCCTTATGTATTATACATGGAGATCATATCCCCCCTTATGTATTATACATGGAGATCATATCCCCCCTTATGTATTATACATGGAGATCATATCCCCCCTTATGTATTATACATGGAGATCATATCCCCCTTATGTATTATACATGGAGATCATATCCCCCCTTATGTATTATACATGGAGATCATATCCCCCCTTATGTATTATACATGGAGATCATATCCCCCCTTATGTATTATACATGGAGATCATATCCCCCTTATGTATTATACATGGAGATCATATCCCCCCTTATGTATTATACATGGAGATCATATCCCCCCTTATGTATTATACATGGAGATCATATCCCCCCTTATGTATTATACATGGAGATCATATCCCCCCCTTATGTATTATACATGGAGATCATATCCCCCCTTATGTATTATACATGGAGATCATATCCCCCCTTATGTATTATACATGTATTATACATGGGGTTAATTAGAGCACAAAACTGAATTGCATATTCCAGATGAGTGGGGATTTGGGGGAGAGAGTTTGTACTATGAGGGGGATTTGATAAAGGATTTATGTTAGGAGTAGGGATTTGTATTGGTAGATCACAAGCTTAATAATGGCAACAATGCTAAGCTGCGGGTTCTAAAGTGAGCAAAATCCTCTCTTGTATTAGGAGAGGTATAGACTCCAGAGAGATATAATACCCCCCCCCCCCCTGTACAAATGAATGTTATAGTGTTTACAAATGGCGGTATAGATACTGGAATTTTTTTTTTTTTTTTACTAGTAATGGTGGCGATCAACGACTTATAGGAGAACTGCGGCAGACATTCTGACACGGGGGGGGGGGGGACGGGGGGGACGGACACAGACTTGTCACTGACATCCTCAGTGTCACTAATACAGTAATCAGTAATAACAAAAAGCACCAACACTGTACTAATGGCACTGGGCAGGAAGGGGTTAACATATGGGAAGATCAAAGGGTTAAGTATGTGCTGTGTGTGCTTCACTGTGAGCATGCTGCTATGCAGAGCCATACAAAGCAGTGTGCAGGAGCTGACAGTGGAGAGATCTGTGTTGTTTATACACAGGTCTCTCCCCATCGGTGATACTCAGCGATCGCCGGGTGCCGGTGGGGAATCATCGGCCGGGACCCGGTGATTGACAACCGAGGCCACAAATGGCGGCACAGGTAGAATAAATCTTTACAAAATGAGGGGAACTCCCTTCTTAGACGTAATCGCACGTCATAAACTGAACCAGAAGCAGATGTGAAGGAGGCTCAAAACTGGGTGAGGAACAGCCAAACTCTGCTATTAAAATGAAGTTGTGGAAGACAGTTTCATATCACAGTTCATACTCCACGGCAAGACTGAGCGCAGCAACCAGACACAAGGTAAGTATACTGATTCCAAAATGATATTTATTGAAAGAATTAGACTTTCTCCCCTTATTCTCTATTTCTCACTTTTTACATATTATTTCCTATTTTGCTTTTTTATTTTTGTTACGTGGCCCCCATTGTGGAGATTCAGTTCAGTTCCTTTGTGGTCACAGGTACAAGAAATTCAAAGAAATCTCCTCAACAGAGACACTGACAGTAGATAAAACCTAACAGAGGACCTAACCCGTCCCCACGTCAGCCAAACATTTAAAGGAAAACGCTGTCAGTTTTGTATTGTCACCAGAAGAAGGTGAGAGCTAATCTTCTAATGGGCGCACCTGCTTAGACTACGTTCCTCATTTTGTAGAGATTTATTTTCACTTCCTGTAGTGTCTTCAGGACAGGAAACGAATGGAAATCTCTCCAAAACACAGCAAAAACTGACTAATCTACTAATACAACAAGAAAGGTTTTGTCTACACATACGTTTTAATTTGTTCTCTTTCTTTCAATAAAACCCCCCTTCATTCGTTGGATAATATCCTTGGCATCTTTAATATCCAAGCTTTTACTTTCTACTATCAAAGGTTTCTCATCTATGCTGCAGGCCCTCAGGTTCTTTAAAAGTTGCCCTTTTGGGACCTCCAAGCAGAGATTGTTAGGGAGGTGGAATGCAAAGATGAGATGATTCCAAATACTCCATACTTTATAATTTTCTTCTTTGGTATGCCAGCAAAAGTCATTGTCAATGAAATAATCACAGTTTATGGGGCATTCCCTAGGGGCAACGCCTTGTTCACAAATCTTCACTCTCAAAACACTAGAGGTGGATTCGGGTCTCCAGTACAATATTCCATCCTTCTTGTAGACAAAGGGAAGGGGTTCAGAAGGGTTCACAATGGGGTCTGGGCAATCCTGCAGTGTAGGCACCATTGGGAAGTTCTTGAACTGGTCACTCTGCTCATGGCCATGCACTAATATATAATGAGCCATCTCTTTCTTGTACATATCAGTACCCAGAATCCTCAGCTGTGGTTCTTCACCCCCCACAGTGCTGAGCCCGGTACAGATCCAGAAGAGAAAACAAAGGGAAGGAAAACTTGAAGTTACCATAACGGGAGGCAGATGTATTAAAAGCAGGTGAATTGGCAAATTGTTCTTTAATTCTTCCTTCATGTATCATGGCCGTCCCTGGTGAGAGCACTCTCCTTACATCTCCATATGACTTCTCACGAGCTGCCTCAATATCTTCTGAAGTAATACCGGCACTCCAGAATGAGAGGTCCCTAAATCCAGGTCTGGAGGTGTGCTTTACTATCCTGAAGCCCCCTTCATTATAAATCCCTTCCATAGAGGCCTTGTCAGAGATGTGCGTTAGGTAAGAGACTGGGAACTCTTGTTGGATGAGTTGGAAATCATGTCATTCCAAATTGTCAAAGGTTTCTAACATTTTTCTCCCAATGACATTAAGGCTGACCATACGTTATATAATTTTCTTGAGAATTTTGCTTTAGATTTACCAATAACCATATAATACGAGGTCAGACCTAAACAACACTTTCAACTGTATCCAGTTAGGCCGGCACTACAAGGTTGAAGATAAATCTAAAGGAAATTGGGCAGAAATTGGACAGAAAATTGTATAGTGTATGGCCATCCTAAGTTGTGTGAAGTTTCCGTTCAAGATGCTGTAGGCATGTTCTAAAGACAAAAGTTCTCCCTGTACACAGTGGGCTTGACTTCCTCTTGAGCTGGTAAAGCTCTGAAGCTCCATGTTCCTGAGCTCTCCAGAAGCCCATTACTCTGCCATAGGCTGGCCATATGGCAACAATTTCCTTTAGATTTACCTTCAAATATGTAGTGTAAGTGCCCGCCTAATTGGATACAATTGAAAGTGTTGTTTAGGTTTGACCTCATATTATATGTTTTTTGGTAAATCTAAAGCAAAATTCTCAAGAAAATTGTATAATGTATGGCCAGCCTTAGTCTCTGGTGTGGACTCTGAACCTCTTCTCTCTTCGATCTGACTACGTGACTAGTTACATGCAGTGTGTGTCGGGTTCTATAAAGCTAACCACACTCACAGCTAGATCCCAATGCAGAAACTCAAGTCCTAGTAAAATGTAATATTCTTTACAATGTGAGTCATCTACCTACATTCTAGTTTTCTAGTTTTCAAATTAATACATTTCATTCAACGTTTGTACCAGCAAACTCTTCAAAAGAAGGACCAGAAAACGAAACCTAATGAAGACCTTATCTACAGACTTATCTACGTTACCCTTCCCAATCCATATTACACTTCTTGTAGAAGCATGATTCAGCAGAAGACTAATAAAAGATATGAGGCATTAAATGTAAAGGGAGTGGGAGGTGGAGAAAAAAATGGCTCTCCATGTCCTTGTGAACCCGGTTTTACTGGCACCACACCCCAAATGAGAATGGTATTGAGTGGGACCCTAACCAAGAAAACCTAGTGAGGCTTTGAAGGTACAAAACCATATAGATAAACATAAATCATACAAAAAATATACTGACAGTTAGTAAAATTGAACACCTTTTATTGGGTTAAAAAGAACCACCAACAGGTGACATATGGAGCATGGTCATCAAACATACATGGAAAGTCATAAAATACAAGTGGTGAGACCTGTCCACAGTAAATGTTACTGACGCAAAAAGGGCGTCACGGGCATCAGCTACGTAGAACCGACCGCTACAGCCTCAAAACACCAAGGCTGGGCTGTGGATAGTGATACACATAATAGTACATGGCTAACAACTCGGAAACATGGAGTGATACTTGGTTCCTACCCCACGTCCAAGTGCTATCAAGATCATGCAGGCTCCACCTCCGCAACATCTCCAGGATACGTACATTCCTCACCCCAGACACTACTAAACTACTCGTACGCTCCCTCGTCATCTCACGCCTGGACTACTGCAACTCCCTTCTCACCGGCCTACCCAAACGAACGCTATCCCCACTCCAGTCGATCATGAACTCGGCGGCGAGACTCATCCACCTCACTGACCGCTCCACATCCGCCACCCCCCTCTGCCAATCACTCCACTAGCTCCCAATTGCCCAACGCATCAAATTCAAACTGCTAACCCTGACCTACAAAGCCATCCACAATGCCGCCCCAAACTACATAACCAACCTGGTACCCAAATACTACCCTACCCGTGCCCTCCGCTCCTCTCAGGACCTCCTACTCTCTAGCTCCCTGATCTCCTCCTCCCACGCCCGATTGCAATATTTCTCCAGGACCTCCCCCATCCTCTGGAATTCCCTACCCCAATCCATCAGACTGTCACCCACCCTCACCACCTTCAGGCGCACCCTGAAGACCCACCTCTTCAGGGAGGCCTACCCCTCCCTCACCTAACATCGGACCTCCACTCCTCCCACCACCTCATCCCCCACAGCCACTTCCTCCTGTACCACTTTCCCCTCCCTCCTAGATTGTAAGCTCGCAAGAGCAGGGCCCCCGAACCCCTCGTGTATCGCACTGTCTCTGTCTTGTCTCATGTCCTGTCCCCATGCCATTGTACAGCGCTGAGCAAACCCTTTGGCGCTATATAAATACTGTATAATAATAATAATAAGGATACTTAACCTCTTCACGCAAATGTGCGACGTCCCGGTGTCTGGGCCTAGACGCCGAGCGGCCGCACATTTGCGTTCTATTAAAAAAGGACATATGTGCCGAGAGCGCGCACCCTGAGCGCTCCCAGCACACATGTCCGGTACTCACGGAAAAATCCTGATCTCCTCTTTCGATCGGGACCTTTCCTGGTCATGTGACCGCTGTGACGACACATCACGGTTATCACATGACCCTAAACCCCCCCCGCCTCCCGTCTTCTAATACTCTTAAAGGGCCGGGAGGCGCCGGCGTGAAGGGGTTAAACAGATAGTATCATATTATAAGTGTTGGTAAACATATAAACACATTGTTTCCACTTGGGACCATGAATGGGCACTTTGTTTCAAAATTCCAACGCGTTTCACGGGACAAGCCCGCTTCTTCAGGGAAAAACAAAACACAAATTCCTACAGCAAGCAAAAACGGGACCAAAGACATATAATCAATATATAATCATACAAAAATATACAAAGAACAACAAAAATGAATAAAAGGCTTTTTAACAATTACCAGTTGATGATCCCAGCACATTCCCAGATGGCTCATGCAAAATATAGGACCTGTCAATCGTATCTGCCTGGGAAAGGGTGACCTCCAGTAACTATGAGGAACGATCATCGATCAGGAAAGGATCTATATCCACTAATAAAAGATATGAGGTATCAGCCTCAATGGTGACATATGGTAGTAGACAGGGCTTTTTTTTCTCAAAAATTAGGTGCAGGAACTCCCCACTTCTGAGTCACTTTCTTGTCTCCGCCCCCCCCCCACCCCCTACCCACCTCTGAGCACTATCACTTGGGTTTATTCATTCTACTCTATTTTTCTATTCTGTTCCTTTCAAGTCTGCCTCTTTCTATTCTTTTATTTTCTATTCTATTGTATTCTGTTCTGTTTTATTCTATTCTATTTTTTCTTTTTGAAATTTGTATTTTGGAAGGCGGCTATATTCATTCTATTCTATTCTATTCTATTTTTTTCTATCCTATTCTATTTACTATGCATTTCAGAAACACGCTGCAAATGTGCATCGTGCTTACTTTGTCTTTAACCCCCCAGTCATACCAGGTGTGACTTACCATGTGCTTTGCCATGCCAATATGAGTTGCAAATCACATGGCAAGTCGCACCCTATGGTCTGCAATTAAATTGGTCATATCTGTGCGATTTCAACTTGTTCGGAACCGCACCGATTTCTAAAAAAGTTACATAGTTAGTCTGGCTGAAAAAAGACAAAAGTTCATCCAGTGAAATTTGAATTTTGGAAGGCGGCTGTATTCTATTCTAATGTGTTTTTTTTCTATTTTATTCTATTCTTTTCTTTCATTTTCTATTCTATTCTATTTCATTCTTTTCTATTCTAAACAACACTTTCTATTCTGGGGGGCCCCCGGGCAATAGGGGATCATGGGGCCCCTGTGTCCTTGCCCACACCCAGATAAGCCTATGAAAAAGCCAATGAAAGGTACCAGGGGCATCTCATGGGGCCCCCTACTGACCCCGGGCCCTCGGGCAGTGACCGAGTGCTCGAATGGTCAGTCTGCCCCTGACACACAGTCTTTGAAGGAAATCAGCAATAGTCAGCAACATGTTTTCAAATTAGATTTCGGTTTCAAAATCGATTTGAATTTGATTCAAATAATTTGTCTTTTTGGAGGAAATTGTGGAAATGATGTATCATTGTCAGAAAGAAATGAACTGCGTGTGTCCAGTCCCATGGATTGGTACTGTAGCTGTAGTATCACTAAAGATATTATACAGATCCCACAATACAAGACACAGACACTCAGCTCAGTGTAAGCGAATATTTATTATTAATGCCGTACAAATGTATAGAAGACACAGCCCTCACCCAGGAAACCAAAAGATATGACCTGAATACACCAAGGGGCCCTCAAAATGTATAGTTACAAATGATAGAAGCAATTCTTTCAGAATATATATATTATTATTATTATTATTATTACTACGAGTTTATATAGCGCCAAAGGGTTTGCTCAGCGCTGTACAATAGGGGGGGACAATACATGGCACAGTACAACAAAGACAGACAGCGTACGAGGGGTAAGAGGGCCCTACTCTTACGAGCTTACAATCTAGGAGGGAGGGGGTAAAGGTACAGTAGGAAGTGGCTGGGGGGGATGAAGTGGTAGGAGGAATGAGGGAGGATGGCCGTTAGGTGAGGGTGGGGTAGGCTTCCCTGAAGAGATGGGTTTTGAGGGAGCGCCTGAATGTGAATAGAGAAGGCGACAGTCTGATGGATTGGGGCAGTGAGTTCCAGAGGATGGGGGAGGACCTGGAGAAGTCCTGCAGTCGTGCATGGGAGGAGGAGACCAGGGAGCAGGATAGAAGGAGGTCCTGTGAGGAGCGAAGGGTACGGGTAGGGTGGTACCTGGTGATCAGATTGGTGAGGTAGTCAGGGGCAGTGTTGTGAACGGCTTTGTAGGTCAGGGTAAGGAGTTTAAATTTGATGCGTTGGGCAATCGGGAGCCAGTGGAGGGAGAGGCAGAGGGGGGTGGCAGAGGTGGAGCGGGTGGTAAGGTGGATGAGTCTGGCAGCTGAGTTCAGGATGGTCTGGAGCGGGGAGAGCCTGCACTTGGGTAGGCCAGTGAGGAGGGAGTTGCAGTAGTCAAGGCGTGAGATGATGAGGGAGTGTACTAGAAGTTTGGTGGTGTCTGGGGTGAGGAAGGAGCGTATCTTGGCAATGTTGCGAAGATGGAGCCTGCATGTGTTTGTGAGTGATTTGACATGCGGTTGGAGGGAGAGGTTCGCGTCAAGAATGACGCCAAGGACTTTGGCTTGCGGGGCGGAAGTGATAGTGGAGTTGTTGGTGATGATGGATAGGATGGGGGGGGGGGGTGTGGGCAGGGGGAAAGACGAGAAGCTCGGTTTTGGAGAGGTTAATCTTGAGGAAATGTAGCGACATCCAGTCTGAGATGTCATTTAGGAGGTGAGTGATGCGGGCGGAGATGGTGGGGGTGAGGTGAGGGGTGGAGAGGTAGATTTGGGTGTCGTCAGCATAGAGGTGATAGTTGAAGCCGTGAGATTGTATGAGTTTGCCCAGGGAGGAGGTGTAGATGGAGAAGAGAAGGGGTCCAAGGACAGAGCCTTGGGGGACCCCAACAGAGAGGGGGAGGGAGGGGGAGGTGGCACCATTGTAGGTGACACTGAAGGAGCGTCGGGATAGGTAGGATGAGAACCAAGAGAGAGCAGCATCTCCGATGCCAAGGGAGAGTAGTTTATTAAGAAGGAGGGGGTGGTCAACTGTGTCGAAGGCCGCAGAGAGGTCCAGGAGAAGGAGGACAGAGTAGTCGCCCTTGGCTTTGGCGTTGAGTAGGTCGTTAGTGATTTTGAGGAGGGCGGTTTCAGTGGAGTGTAGGGGACGGAAGCCAGACTGTAGAGGGTCAAGGAGGTTATTGTCAGTAAGGTGGGAGCTTAGGCGATCGTAGACTAAGCGTTCAAGGAGCTTGGAGGTGAGTGGCAGCAGGGAGATGGGTCTGAGGTTGTTGGGGTCCGCGGGATCCAGGGAGGGCTTTTTGAGGATGGGGGTGATATGCGCGTGCTTTAGGGGGGAGGGGAATACGCCAGTAGAGAGGGAGAGATTGAAGATGTGGGTGAGGGAGCGGATGAGGGAAGAGGGGGGTGACCGGAGGAGTTGAGAGGGGATAGGGTCCAGGGGGCAGGTAGTGAGGCGGGCTTTTGAGAGGACTTTGGCGACTTCCTCAGTAGTGACAGGGCTGAGGGAGTGCAGTGCGGGGGGGGTTATGGTGGGCGGGGCATTGGGAGAGGAGGGGGGCAGTGCGGTTGTGAGGGCAGAGGAGGGGGGAGATGAAGGGGTGACGGGGGCGAGGAGGCTAGGTGGGGAGGTAGATTGCAAGTTGACGATGTCCTTACGGATAGCGTCAATCTTGTTGTGGAAATGGGTGGCAATTTCGTGGGCGGTGAGAGAGGTACTGAGTGGAGGAGGGGGGGGGGAGAGCAGGGAGTTGAAGGTGGAGAAGAGTCGGCGGGGGCAGGAGGAGAGGGTGTTTATTAGGTTAACAAAGTAGGCCTGCTTGGCGGCGTGGAGGGAGGAGGTGTAGATAAGAAATGCAGATTTGTAGAGGGAGAAAGTATGAGGGGACCTGGTTTTGCGCCACAGTCTCTCCAGTGCGCGACTGCGACGTTTGAGGCGTTTAGTGCTGTCGGTCTGCCAGGGTTGAAGCGGTCTGGGTTTGATGTTGCGTGTGGTTAGGGGTGCCAGAGAGTCTAGGGCAGCTGACAGTGAGTCATTGTACAAGGTGGTGGCTATGTCAGGACATGACAGTGGGAGGATGCTGTCGTGTAGGCAGTCGGCGGCAGAGTGGAGGGGGGCCGGGTTCAGGTTGCGGAGGTTGCGGCTGGTGATGGTTTGGCGTTTTTGAGGGGGGGAGTTGGGGGAAGGGGAGATGGAGAAGGTGATGAGGTGGTGGTCGGAGAGAGGGAAGGGGGTGTTCGCGAACTGGTTGAGGGTACAGAGGTGGGAAAAGACGAGGTCCAGGGTGTTCCCTCCGAGGTGGGAATATTACGATGTCGATTTTACTGAATAAATCACAGTATATCAGCACAGACCTCTGGCTTGTGTTCAGATCAGAATACCATAGAAGATATGTACCAAAAAGTGACAGTTAATGGGGTATACCAAAGTCAGTTCTGGATTGAACATGTATGAAGTTTTTTCTTTGTCTGGAGTATAGCTCCTTCCTTAATTCATACATCAAAATTACTAAAGAGTAGGGTTGGGCTGTATGTTCGACTCGAACATGGGCTGTTCATGTGTTAGGTGAACATACGAACAATAAGGGCGTTTGGCGGGCTGTTTGCCCATCACGGCCCACAATGCACTGCACCCTTATAGTGCATTGTGATTGGCCAAAGCAATGCACCTGACGTCAGGTGAGGTGGAATGCTTTGTCCAATCACAACACATAATGATGTGATCCTACCCCCTTGTGACGTCATTGCGGTATTTAAAAGGAGGCGGGGTTGCGCAAACTCATATATATGTATTTATATATGAGATTTGCATTTCCGGGTTGGGAGCGCATTTGGCGCGCAGCCATTTGGCTGCTAGGCATGTCAATCACCAGGTCCCAGACGGAGATTCCCCACTGATACCTGGCAATTGCTGTGCAAAGCTGATAGGGGAGAGATCTGTGTGTAAACAACACGGGTCTCACTCCTGCCAGCAAGGACATGCTGCTTTGTATCTCTCTGAACAGCATTTCTCCCTAGTAAAACAGCACACAGTTAACCCTTTGATCGTCCCAGATTATTATTTCAGGTACTTCTATAGCACCATCAATTTACGCAGCGCTTTACATACATATTGTACATTCACATCAGTCCCTGCCCCCGAGGGGCGTACAATCTAAGGTCCCTAACTCACATTCATACATACACATACTAGGGACGATTTAGACAGGATCCAATTCACCTCCCAGCATGTCTTTGGAGTGTGGGAGGAAACTGGAGTACCTGGAGGAAACTCACACAGGCACAGGGAGAACATGCAAACTCCAGGCAGGTGGTGCCATGGTTGGGATTCAAACCAACAACCCGAGTACTGCCAGGTGGAAGTGCTAACCATTTAGCCACTGTGCTGCCCAGATGTTAACCCCTTCCTGCGCAGTGCCATTAGTACAGTGTCAGTGCATTTTATTATCACTGATCACTGTATTGGTGTCACTGGGGATGTCAGTGGCAGTTAGTTAGTTTCCCCCCCCAGTGTCAGAATGCCCGCCGCAGTCCTGCTATAAGTCACTGATCGCCGCCATTGCCAGTATTAAAAGAAAAAAATCCCAGTATCTATCCCCCCATTTGTAAACGCTATAACGTTCAGGTAAACCAAATAATTTACACGTATTGGGATTTTTTGTAGCAAAGACACAGAGCGGAATATATTTTGGCTGAAATTTATGATGAAATTTGACTTTTGAATGTTTTTACTGGACATGTTTTATAGCAAAAAGTCAAAATATTGATTTTTTTTTTTCAAAATTGTTGATTTTTTTTGTTTATAGCGCAAAAAATAAAAACCTCAGAGGCGATCAAATACCACCGAATGAAACCTCTATTTGTGGGGAAAAAAAGGACGTAAATTTCATTTGGGTGGAGCATTTCATGACCACGCAATTGTCAGTTAATGTAACGCAGAGCCGTATCGCAAAAAATGGCCTGGTCAGGAAGGGGTGGGGGGGGTTGGATCCACTATCATCCCAGTGCAGCTGTCAGGAGGCGGGAGCCTGCGTCAAGAGAGGAACGTTTTTTTTCTTTTCTTTTCAGGTTGGCGGCGATGGCGGGCATCGTGGTTGATGTTGGATCTACTTGGGGGGACATTTATTTTAATAAAGCACTTGTCAAAGACTATCTCTTGTCATTTTTTACACTACGCTTTTTTTTTGTGAATGGGTAGCAGTACCATGAACCCCTTACTCATTCACATGGGGGGGGGTAGGAACTGGGGACCTCTTTGTTAAAGGGAGTCTCCAGTTTCTGAAAAGCCTCCCATCCGCAGACCCCCACAACCACCAGCCACGGTTGTGGGGAAGAGACCATTGTCCCCATCAATATGGGGACAGGGTGCTTTGGGGGGGAGCCCTCCTTGCCCCAAAGTACACCCCCATGTTGTGGGCATGTGGTCTGGAATGGGTCAGGAGGAGGCACTCGTTTGTCTCCCCCCTTTCTTGACCTGCCAGGCTTCTCAAGATAGGGGTCTGGTATGGATTTTGGGGAGGTTCTCCTCTAAATCCTTACCAGATCCGAAGGATATGGGGGGGGGGGGGGTGCATGCCATTTTTTTTTAATTGTTGGGCAATGCCGACAGTTATTTTTCCATTCAGCTGTCGGTGGGGAACCCCACCGACAGCTGAAACATGAATGAATGTCTCACTACTGAAATAACGCATAACTTCATCATAGAACTCATGTGGTATTTTAGTACCTTAGTGAATTGTCCCCTCTGTTCGAAGTTTTAGGTCGAACTTTCAGTAGGTTTGAATGTTCAACCGCAAATCAAACAGGGGGTGTTTGGCCCATCACTATTAAAGAGATAGCTTCTAGTATTACAACATACATCAGATTAAAGAAAAGTGAACATATGCTTTGGCATTGATGATATGAAGATTGTACGGGAGATCTGTAGCAGTTTCATCAGTCACAGGTATGGTTGGTATCCATCATTCCTCATGGAAGCAAGTAAAGCCAAGCTGGTCCAGGATATTTTCAGTTCAGTCAGCCATCACCCATCGATTCCAAGTTCTGCTAAGTCTGATGAAGAAAATGAGAAGAACAGAAGAAGGTGAAGACCATGAATGGAAAATGGAAAAAGGTGACAATAAAACAATTGCTGTGACTTGATGAAGTGAAAGTTGCTTCTCTTGCAGCCATTTTTGGTATTCCATAAACTATCCCAATTAGAAGATCCGTTGCTCCGGGCACCAAGTGTCCATTCCGCCATTGTTCTGGATGGATTTGGCACCAAGAACTGAGTAATGCTCCATTTAGTGACACCAGTAGTACAATGAGACTGGATCTTTGGCATTCAAATCCGGGTCAGGGTTTAGGAGGTAGGATTAGGAATTAGGTTACAGCTAGGGATTAGGTCTGAGCAGCAGGGAAGGAGCCAGCCCAGCGTGAGGCCTGAAAGCAGCTACCAACCCACCGAGCCACCGGACAGGACAGTGTGAGCACTTCTACACCCCTGGGCCAGATAAAATTGCTAGATCTTGGAATCTCTTGCCCAGGGATACCCTCAGTGCTGCTGGGTGAAGAGGAAGGATTCATCTGGGGTCTGAGGAGGTACATCAAGGGGACTTCAGCGCTCCTTAAAGAGACGGTGCTATAGTCTTTCAGATCCACAGTTTTGTACAGTGTACAGGTTGCTAAGACTTTTGTCCTCAAATTTGCAGTTCCTTGGGCATCCCATATACCCCTAGACCCCTTCCAAGTTGTTAACCCCTTAATAAAAACAACTAAAAACCAGCTCAAGGACTGTGTTGCTGACTCTGTGTGTGAAGATGTGGAAATCGCTTGTTGCCTGGCTGTGCAAAGCTTAGGGGGGACCCAGACATATCCAGCGGACCTAAAGGGGGTAGTGCTACAATCGTGTGACATAAAAAAATCGAAACTACCACTATTTTATTCTCTAGGGTGTCTGCTTTCAGAAAATATATCATGTTTTGGGGGTTTTATGTAATCTTCAGGCGTAAAATTATTTTTTAAGCATGTGTGCAAAAAAAGGCAAAAATGACTTTGGCAGAGAAAAGGTTAACATTGCAGTGACGAGAACACTTTTTTTGAAAAATCTTTCTGGAATGAACAAATTTCTAACAGTGAATGTGGTTTTTGATTGGGAAAGTCCAGTTATTCCAAATTTCACACAAAGAAGGTGGATGGAGGAATCCCCCCAAACAAGGCATTGTATGTCAACAGCGGCAGCTGCTGATCGATAACTGTCACTTCCAGGACTCCTTGTTTTTCTGAAGATACACTGAAGATACATCTCATGGGACCCCCCACTGACTCCGGGCCCTCAGGCAGTGCCCGAGTTTCCAAATGGTCAGTCCACCCCTGTACACCCCTTGAGGGTTAGGGACTGATGTGAATGTACTGGCTGTGTAAATTGATGGCCCTGTATGAGTACCAGGGGCGGACTGACCATTTGGAAACTCGAGCACTGCCCGAGGGCCCGGGGTCAGTAGGGGGCCCCATGAGATGCCCCTGGTACCTTTTTCATAGGCTTTTTTGAGTTTGGGCAAGGACACAGGGGCCCCATGATCCCCTATTGCCCGGGGGCCCCATGAGTTGTCAGTCTGTCCCTGATAAGTACCTGAAATAAATAAAGAAAATTGTATAATGCATGGCCAGCCTTATGCAGGCCATAGATGGGTCAAAAATCGGCCGATTATTTGGCCAAAAATAAAATCGGCCGATTTTCGGATCGTTAGTGGGTTAATAGGTCAGCAGTTTTCGGTATTTTGGCAGATTTTTTTTATCGGTAAAGTTTGAAAAAAATCGGTCGATTTTGCCGATCGGCCGATTTTCACAGCAATGATGGGCAAATCGGCCGATCTTTTTACCGATAAAAATCTGCGCATGAGCCGTGACCTGCAAGAGGAAGACAAAAAGAAGAAGAAAAAGAAGAAGAGGATGAAGAAGAAGAAGAGGATGAAGAAGAGGAAGAAGAAGAGGATGAAGAAGAGGAAGAAGAAGAGGATGAAGAAGAAAGAAGAAGAAGATGAAGAAGAAGAATTCCAGTCCGGCAAAAAGTGTCCCTGCAGAGAGCTCCCCTATTTCTTTGAGAGTTCTTTGACATTTATAGCGGTTGCAACAATGTATCTATTTGTTTACAAATAAAAACATCTGTATCCGAAATGGATACAAATAGATACAATGTTGCAGCCGCCATAACTGTCAAAGAAATAGCGGAGCTCTCTGCAGGGACACTTTTTGCCAGCTGTAGACGGGATGAAAATCGGCCAATTTTTTTTTACCGTTCCTGGCAACGTCGGCCGATTGAACAACCGATTTTTCATTTTTTTTAAAGAAAAATCGGCCGGTTTTCTCCCCATCTATGGCCTGCCTTTCCATTTTGCTAATTGATTAAAAAAGAAAAAAACTAATTTCACTTCTTTTTCTGAATTCATTCTTCATTTTAGCATTTTAACACACCTGCCTAAAACATTTGCAGAAGACTGTACCTTGGTAGATAAATGGTTAACTGTCAAAAGCCTTATTATATCTCAGAGAAGACGCAATTCACAGAAAAAATTTTTCCTGGTAGCTGGCTGTTGCAGCCACACCTATGTCATATCTCAGTGTTCATTTATGAGCTGGAAACATAAAGATCATCGCTCAGCTTCAGGCTAGGGATAGCTGTGATTTTCACTGTGGACGTCAATAGTTTCAGTCTGTGGTCCCTAGAGACAAGGACCTGAAGGCATAACGCTGAATATATGCAATAACACTCTAGTTCTGCTTTCAAAAAAAGCGGGATAACAATTATTCCTGACTTTACCTTGATGTAGTCTACAATATAACCTCTATGGGGTTATTATCAGTATCATGTATTAAAGTTTTAGTTCCCTTCATCCTGCAGGGATACATTCGTATGTAAAGTTTGTTCTACCGGTGACTCAGAGTTTGGACCGTTTAATTATTTCATCTAATTTTATGATTATGGTTTATTGTAGTAAGGTTACCATTCTCAACATTATTTTCAGTCACATCATCATTTTAAAGTAATCAAAATCTCACCGCACCTTGGTTGGAAATATTAAAAAAAAAACATAAATGTTGTCCTTCAAAGGGAAACAAGCCAGGGACAATACACACAACCACCTTGATGAAACCAACTTCACATCAGAAGCCTCCCTTCACTTCAGAGGTCCCCCCATCATATCAGAAGCCCCCATCACTTCAAAGGTCCCCCATCACATCACAAGCCCCCTTCACTTTCGAGGTACCCCATGTCATCAGAGGTCCCCCATCACATCACAAGCCCCCTTCAATTTATAGGTACCCTATCATATCAGAACCCCCTTCACATCAGAGGTCTCCCCATCACAACACAAGCCCCTTCATTTCAGAGGTACCTTGTCAAAACAGAACCCCCATCACTTCTGAGGTACCCCACGACATCAGAGGTCCCCCATCACATCACAAGCCCCCTTCACTTTATAGGTACCCTATCATATCAGAACTCCCTTCACATCAGAGGTCTCCCTACCACAACACGTCCCTTCATTTCAGAGGTACCTTTTCATATCAGAACCCCCATCACTTCTGAGGTACCCCACGACATCAGAGGTCCCCCATCACATCACAAGCCCCCTTCACTTTATAGGTACCCTATCATATCAGAACCCCCTTCACATCAGAGGTCTCCCTACCACAACATTTCAGAGGTACCTTTTCATATCAGAACCCACATCACTTCTGAGGTACCCCATAACATCAGAGGTCTCCCATCATACCACAAGCCCCCTTCACTTCAGAGGAACCCTATCATATCAGAACCCCCATCACTTCAGAGGTCCACCCATCACATCAAAAGCCCCCTTCACTTCAGAGGTACCCCATCACATCAGAGGTCCACCCATCACATCATAAGCCCCCTTCACTTCAGAGGTACCCCATCATATCAGAATGCCAATCACTTCAGAGGTACCCCATCACATCAGAGGTCCACCCATCACATCATAAGCCCCCTTCACTTCAGAGGTACCCCACCATATCAGAATGCCAATCCCTTCAGAGGTACCCCATCAAATAAGAGGTCCCCCATCACATCACAAGCCCCCTTCACTTCTGAGGTACCCCATCACATCAGAGGTCTCCCATCACATCACAAGCCCCCTTCACTTTGCAGGTACCCCATCATATCAGAACCCCCATCACTTCAGAGGAACCCCATTACATCAGTGGTGCCCCCATCACATCACAAGCCAGCTTCACTTTAGAGGTACCCCATCATATCACAACTCCCATCACTTCAGAAGTATTTCATCACAACAGAGGTCCCCCAATCACATCACAAGCCCCGTTCGCTTTAGAGGTACCCCATTATATCAGAGGTCCCCCATCACATAATAAGCCCCCTTCACTTCACAGGTACCCCATCATATCAGAACCCTCATCACTTCAGAGGTATTCAATCACACCAGAGGTCCCCCCTTCACATCACAAGCTCCCTTCACTTCAGAGGTACCCCATCATATCAGAACTCCCATGACTTCAGAGGTCTCCCATCACATCAGAGGTCCCCCAATCACATCACAAGCCCCCTTCATGTCAGAGGTACCCTATCATATCAGAACCCCCATCACTTCAGAGGTACCCCATCATATCAGAGGTCCTCCCATCACAAGCCAGATTCACTTCAGAGGTACCCCATCATATCAGAACTCCCATCCATTCAGAGGTACCCCATCACATCAGAGGTACCCCATCACATCAAAAGCCCCCTTCACTTCAAAGGTAGCCAGTCATATCAGAACCCCCTGGGGTGGACTGACAACTCATGGGGCCCCCGGGCAATAGGGGATCATGGGGCCCCTGTGTCCTTGCCCAAACTCAAAAAAGCCTATGAAAAAGGTACCGGGGCATCTCATGGGGCCCCCTACTAACCCTGGGCCCTCGGGCAGTGCCCGAGTTTCTAAATGGTCAGTCCGCCCCTGGTGGTACCCCATCACATCAGAGGTACCCCAATCACATCACAAGCCCTCTTTACTTCAGAGGTCCCCTTCACTTCAGAGGTACCCCATCACATCAGAGGTACCCCAATCACATCACAAATCCCCTTCACTACAGAGGTCCCCCATTACATCAGAAGTCCCTTTCACTTCAGAAGTACCCCATCACATCAGAGGTCCCCTTATCACATCAGAAGTCTCCTTCACATCAGGGGTACCCCACCGCATCAAAAGCCCCCATCATATCAGAGGTCCCCGTCATATCAAAATCCCCTCTTCACATCAGGCCCCCCCACATCAAATTTGTCCATTTACATCAGAGTTTCCAATTTACATCAGAGGTAAATGATGTCGGAGCCCCTTTTTATACATTGGAGTCTCCCCTATACATGGAAGAAGCAGGGGCGGACTGACAACTCATGGGGCCCCCGGGCACTAGGGGATCATGGGGCCCACACCCAAAAAAGCCTATGAAAAAGCCAATGAAAGGTACCAGGTGCATCTCATGGGGCCCCCTATTGACCTCGGGCCCTCGGGCTGTGCCCGAGTGCTCAAATGGTCAGTCCGCCCCTGGGAAGAAGACTTCCATATTCTCCTGAATGCTGAGTGTGGACCTGCATGCTGTTTGTCCTGGATCAGAGTCATGCATTACCATGGTGCAAACGAGCTGGACACCATCATCATAGACACAAATGATGTTGTACATCCTGGCCCTAGGGTGTCATGGATTGTTGAGGTGCTGGCGGCCAACCGGCATGATGGCAACTAACGATGCTGATCCAGGGCTAACTTGGTCCTGTATTTGTGGCACTCTGCAGGAACCCAGATGGCACCCCAAGGTGTCACATGACCCTGGTTGAGAAAAACTGTTCTAGAGCCAAAGTAGTAGATTAGATAAGCAACCAAATTTCTCCCAAATTACCAAACAAGTCCAGCTGAAAGTAACCATTACTAGCTACAGTATACCTATTTATTTCTCAAGTAGCATTCTTTACGGGTCATTTGTGTTATGGAAGACAGACTTTTTTGTTGGCATATTATTAGCCTGAACCCTGCCTCATTTAATCAGAGTATATTCATGTTTAACATAGCTCTAAGAATACTAGGTTTGCAGGTTACTTCTACCATTTAGGACTTGAGAACTTCTCTTTCTCTGTTGGCTCCTAAAATCTCTCTTCTTTTTACGGATAATATCCTTGGCCTCTTCTACCTCCTGGCATTTCCACTCTTCGAGCAAAGCTGAGTCAGCTATAGCGCAGGCTGTCAGGCTCTTTAGAAGTGGCTCTTTCTTGATCTCTAGGCCATGGTGATTAGGAAGATGGAATGCAAACACCAGATGGTTCCACACACTTAGCACCTTATGCTCTTCATCTCTGGTATGAAAACAATAGCCTTTCTTTTTATAATGAGTACATTGTAGGTAGCATGTGTTTAGGCCAGGATCCTCAGCAATCTTCACATTGAGGAAAATGGAGGTGGATTGTGGTCTCCAATACACTGTTGTATTCCTCAGGTAGACAAAGCCATGATTGACAGTTGACATCATTGGGAGGTTCCTGAACTTATGTCTCTGGTCAGGGCTGTGCACTAATATAAAATGCACAATCTCCTGTTTGTACAAATCAGTACCCAGAATTCTCAGCAGTGGCTTTTCACCCCCACAGTGCTGAGTCTGGTACAGGGACAGAAGATCAGATAACTGGAAGGAGAACTTGAAGTTACCATACCGTGAAGCAGATTGATCAAAAGCTGGAGAGTTGGCAAATTGAGCTGTAATTTTTTTCCCATATTTTTTAGCTGTCCATGTTGGCAGCACCTCCTTCGCTTCCATACATGACTCTTTACGTGCCTCCCTAATGTCTTTTGGTGCAATGTCTGCACTCCAGAATAAAAGGTCTTGAAATTCAGGACGAGAGGCTCGCATGGATGTCTTGAAACGCTCCTCATCATAAATTCCATCCATAGAGGACATGTGAGTGACATGCTGTAGATGATAGACTGGAAACTCTTGTTGAATGTGTTTAAAACTATGTGGTTTCATATTTTTCAGGGTTTCTAACATTTTCTTCCCGCTTTCATTAAGTCCTGTGCCTTTTTTGGTCAAGATGTTATAAACCTTCTTGATAGATAAAAGTTTGCCCTCTACAAAGTGGACTGGACTTCCTTTTGAGCTGAAAGAGCTCTGAAGCTCCACGTTCCTGACGTCTCCTGAAGACCGCAGTATTGCCATAGTTGATGCTTCTCTGCTGCGAACGTTTTCTCTCTTCTGTTTCACCGGGATTTGGAGTTATGTGTGTTTTGTGAAACATTTTATACAGATATACTAACCACACCTAGAACAAGATTTCACAAAGCAGAAACGCAAGTGAAAGTAAGACCAGGCCCTAGCTACAGGTCAGATGCATTCCTATGCATATGCCCACCGGCGCAGTTTGGGGGACACCTGTTCTATATCATGTTACATGGACTGAGTGGGTGTGTGGGCAGAGGTATCAGAAATTAGGAGTTGGAGTTATGTGTATTTTTTTTATTTATTTCAGGTACTTATATAGCGCCGTCAATTTACGCAGCGCTTTACATATATATTGTACATTCACATCAGTCCCTGACCATCAAGGGGCGTACAATCTAAGGTATTGGGAAATATTTTATACAGATAGACTAACCACACCTAGAGCTAAATCACAATGCAGAAATGCAAAGATTGAATATTCTATATCAGGAAATCTCCAATGTTTTCGTGTTCAAAATTTTTACTGCTTTTAAGGAATTGGATACAACAAACTGATTACATTCAATGTGCGACATCATATAAGGTATAACCCGAGGAAATACAGAACAAGACTTATAAACAATACAGCTCCGAGATCAGTGGTGTATTTAGGTATTGTGCTGCCCTAGGCAACACAAAAATTGGCACCCCCCCTGAAGAAAGAGCCTGACATTGACCAAGAACACCCCTGCCTCCACTCGAGCTTTCCATTACCACTGCCCCACAGAGAAAGACACTCACCTTCACAGCTCCAGACATCCCCGAGAACAAGAGTCGGGCTGTGCATACACCGTCATGAAACCCCACGTCTCCCACCCGAGAAAGCCTTCCACTACCACCACTGTCCATACACCGGCCACCCAACCCCCCAGCGAGAGAGAGAAAGACACTCATCTTCACAGCTCCAGACATCCCCGAGAACAAGAGTCGGGCTGTGCATACACCGTCATGAAACCCCACGTCCCCCACCCGAGAAAGCCTTCCACTACCACCACTGTCCAACCACCGGCCACCCAACCCCCCAGCGAGAGAGAGAAAGACACTCATCTTCACAGCTCCAGACATCCCCTGGAATGAGTCAGACTCTGCATACACCGTCAAGCAGCCCTCAGCCTCTCTCGAATCCCACCTGGTCCCCAGGTGTTCCTTCTTCCGCCCCTTCTTCCAAGGGGCAGTGCTGCCCCCCCTGAAAATTGCTGCCCTAGGCAAATGCCTTTTTTGCCTTGTGGTAAATACAGCCCTGTCCGAGATACCTTATAAACCAGAGCCAATTATCAAAATAGAGGTACATAAAATACGTGTTTATAACCCGGCGGGGATGAGCACACTTAAAAGCTCTATTATGCTAAAAATAAGAAACAACCAAGCAGGCTTTCACAATTCGGGTAAACAGGATAGAAAAGAGAAAGAAGAGAGGGAGAAGGAGGAGAATCTGGGGTCCAATGGTTTGGAGCAGCGAACCAGTCATCAGATATGATTATGGCCAGGAGACTCACGCCTGTACCATCAGGATTCCAGAAGTGACCAGTCGATGTTCCGTGGCAGGTAATTGTCCACCCATGGTTGCCAAATTTTCAGATCATTAGGTATCTGGTCAAGCAGAGTGGCCTCTATTTTGCTATGGATGATAAATTGCATTATCCTAAGCTTCACCTCTGGGAGACATAGATTGGGTATTTCCATGCCTTAGCTATGATCTGGTTCAAGGCAACGCATAACAATAACTTAAGCTGCGAAAGAGTCATTTTAAGTGGACTTTTGTTGAGGAGTACTATAGCCGGGTCTGGCACTAGCATTGCGCTGGCAGCGTAGATGGCATAAGAAATCTCCAAAGTTTACTGTAAGAGGGCCATATGGTATATTTTGTAAATATTTGTGGGCCAAAAAAAAAATTAATAGAAAACGAGTGAATATGTTTTGATAGGATTTTTTGGGGGGCAATTGGCATTATATGATTCAGAACAAAAGAGAGAGCACTTCATTAAAACACAACAAAATCTCTCCTTACATTAGACTCTCCATGAAAGTTCCCTCTTCCATAAGGGTCTCCATCGGAGCCCAGCTTACACCAGAGTCCCCATCAGAATTCCACCTTACATCAGGGTCCCCATTAGAGTCCCCCTATATATCAGCATCCCCATCAAAGCCTCCTTATATCAGGGTCCCATCTTACATCAGGGTCCCCATTAGAGTCCCCCTATATATCAAAACCTCCTTATATCAGGGTCCCATCTTACATCAGGGTCCCCATTAGAGTCCCCCTATATATCAAAGCCTCCTTATATCAGGGTCCCATCTTACATCAGGGTCCCCATTAGAGTCCCCCTATATATCAAAGCCTCCTTATATAAGGGTCCCACCTTACATCAGGGTCCCCATTAGAGTCCCCCTATATATCAGCATCCCCATCAAAGCCTCCTTATATCAGGGTCCCATCTTACATCAGGGTCCCCATTAGAGTCCCCCTATATATCAAAGCCTCCTTATATCAGGGTCCCATCTTACATCAGGGTCCCCATTAGAGTCCCCCTATATATCAAAGCCTCCTTATATCAGGGTCCCATCTTACATCAGGGTCCCCATTAGAGTCCCCCTATATATCAAAGCCTCCTTATGTCAGGGTCCCATCTTAAATCAGAGTGCACATCAGTCAGAAACATAGCTACATGCAGCAGTGGCATGGCCAGATTTGGGTGCTCCCTACAGATCAATGGCCGGTCGTCTGACTGGTTACATGCAATTAGAGACTCCGACCAGCCATGGACACAGACAGTTTGCATCTAGAGCTGGTTTTTCTGGCCGTATTCAAGCTGGCTGCAGGTAATCATGCAGTTTGTGTGCAGCCATAGCACCTAGCCATAGAGACATTTGGATGCCTCCCATACCACAGCTGCCTTTACACCCACATTTACACCCACATAGGCCTTAGGCAAATTAAATCAACAGCTACCACCTGTCTATGTATTGCCCTGTCACTCCCATCAAGTCTCTCACCTGACACCCAAAAAAGACAAAATATCCTTAATAGAATAAAAAATAATAATATAAATAATATCATAAACCTAATCAGGCTTAATCAATCCTCATTGTACTTAGCACTGAGGCCTCTGACCACCATCAGCCAACAAACATATATAGAAACATAGAAAAGTGACGGCAGAAAAAAACTGAGTGGTCCATCGAGTCTGCCTGGTTTTTTGTTTGGTGGGGGGCTGTAAATATATATTTGACAGGCCTGAGTGGTATTGGCACCAGTAAGCCATGCACAAGATAGGGACACCCAGGAACAGTCCATGTAGGTGTCAGGGCCTGGACTTGAATGTGGAACCTCTATTGTATCAGGCAGTGACTCTTCTCACTGAGCTATCTGGGATACTGGACAACACCCTGCCTGATCTAGTGGACAATCCTGCCTTGTTTTCTGATGAACCTTGAACCCCTTGCTCCTCCCATGAACTTCCTGATTTAAGCCATGTCTCTGCACTTCCTGTTTGCCAGATTAATGTGCCTTCTCCAGCCAGTATCTGGCTTTGTCTCTCCTGCTGCCATCCGTACCTTCGCTACCGCCCTTTGGCTTGTTCCTTGACTACGATTCTGCCTCATCCCAACCTGCTACCGCTTGTTAGCGACCCTTGGCTTGTTTACAGACTACGCTTCTGCTAGATCCCTACCTGCCGTATCTGCTACTGGATCCTGGCTTGCTCAGCTCCTGGTGGGGTGATCCTGAGAACTGCGACCTGGTACTAACACGCAGCAAAACCCATCTCCACCATCAGGAGCTCTGGTGATGACCGGTTAGTGCTTAGACCCCGCACCTCAGGTGAGCCTCCATCTCCCAGGGTGACCTGCTTGTTTACCGACTACGCTTCTGCTAGATCCCTACCTGCCATATCGTTACTGGATCCTGGCTTGCTCACCTCCTGGTGGGGTGATCCTGAGAACTGTGACCTGGTACTAACATGCAGCAAAACCCATCCCCACCATCAGGAGCTCTGGGGAACACCAGTTAGTGCTTAGACCCCGCACGTCAGGTGAGCCTTGTCATCTCCCAGGGTGACCTGCTTGTTTACCTCTCCTGTTGGTAGGTCTGCTGCTATAGCTACTGGTCTCTGAGCCTGACCTCACACCATGACAGCAGGTTTGTCCTGCACTTTTATTTAGTAATGCAAGGCAGAAAATAACAGTTCAATGTAGGAGGGCTTTGTACAGCAAGCTCATAGCTGAGACATTAACTAAACTCAGTTCAGCTCCCAACTATCAGGGTACCCCCCCAATGGGTTCCCCAAAAACAACCAGCAGCTCTTGTACCTTATTTCAGAATTCCACCAACACTCGGCCTTCTCACCCAGCCGCAGGCTCCCACAGCAGAGAGAGACCAATACATAAGTCAACTCACACCTATATAGGTCTTCACACAGCTGAGATTAAATCATGGGGTCTAGCTACCAGGTAAGATGTGGGCCTAGGATTGGAGGCTTTATTCCACCCAAGTCTCTACAAAGTCCCCGAACTCCAGGACTAAGAACATAACTTATAAAATTCTGAGAAAACAAAAGTTTTTGTTGGAAAGCTTCCACATGGCTCTTTCACTATGTCAGCGGGGAGATCAATGTGCCGGTGTCTATATTTATATAATCACGCGTGTGTTTGAGCTTTGAGGCGCACTAGGCTGCACACCTATGACTTGATCATTTGTTGTTAGTCCCCCCCCAAGAAGATATCAAGGGCTAACATTTTGTGTACATTTGTGATATAGCTTTTCTCTGAGCTTCAGGTACCCCATTGGTACCCCATTGGGGCTCCTTAATGAGCAGCTCTTTTCTTTCACTGCTCAGAAGCTCCTCAGCTGTCGGGTAATTACCAGCCACTCATTGTCTCCACAGCGACTCGCCTGGTTACCTTTACCTGCCTCATTAGTCCAGCCTACAGCTCAATTCCTCCTTGCCTTTGCGTGGTCTGTGACCTCCAGTGTGTCCCAGCAGAGGCATAGCTGGGGGGGGGGGGGGCAGGGGGATACATATGTACCCGGGCACCAAGATACAGGGGCACAAAAATTAGGTCACAAGATCATCTGATACGTCTGCCATCCACAGTGAGTTATGAAAGGAGAGAGGAGCCGGCCAGAAGAGGAGCAGAGAGGAGGGCAGTGAGCTGGGCATGTGATGGAGGGGACAAGGGGAGAGCCAAGCTGGATGAATAGTGCCATGGATGAAGGGGGGGCAATGTGCTCGGGGACGAGGGGGGTGTCTACAGGGACCATATGAAGTGGGGGGGGGTGTCATGAGGTGGCCGTTCCTCCCCGGGTGCAAAATATCCTAGCTACACCTCTGTGTCCCTGTGTACACCTCGGTCTGGCTGACTTCTCTTCTGATTCCTCTCCTTGATTTCTGGCTCCTGACTACGCTGACTTCTGGTTTCCATACTCTGGCTCATCTGATAACCCGCTCTGGCATCCAGACCCTGACTTCTGTTTTGTCTACATTCCTGATCTACTGTATGTTATATTTGCTGTTTCATTAAAGGTTTGATTTTTATCTGCACTTTCTGTCTCCACCTGGTTTGTGGTTCCTGATATTACACAAGGGACATGAATTCAGGAGATGCAGGCAATCCACATAGTCGTAATATTTTTTCCAGGTTGTATGAGAAGGACCACCACTTGGATCAGATTGACATAGCATTACAAATGCTCCTAACTTGAACTGCTCATCTGGATCCTCATACCCCGGCCTCTCCGGTACAACCAGTGTTGCAAGCCATCCTTGGTGCTGCTCCTATCTCGGTTCAGGCAGCTGCCTCTGATACTACCACTGTAAGAGGTATGACTGGTTCTGCTCTGCTTCCCCAGTGGTTTGGGGACAATCCAGCTCATTGCAGAAGGTTCCCAACCAGGTTGGAATATATTTTGAGATGCTGCCCCAGGCGTTCCCTACGGACAGATGTAATATTTCTTTTCTTTCTGAGAAAGCATTGGCTTGGGCAAACCCTGCATGGGAAACACAAAATCTGGTTGTCCAGAATTACCTGGGGTTTGTGGCCTGTTTTAAAAGGGTATTTGCTATTCCTGCTCACTCTACCTCTGCTGCCAAGAGCCTCATGTGCATTAACCCCTCGCCTACCGGGCCCTTATATCCCCTTCCTGCCCAGGCCAGTTTCCAGCTTTCAGCGCTGTCACACTTTGAATGACAATTGAGCAGTCATGCAACACTGTACCCATATTACATTTTTATCATTTTTTTGTGACAGATAGAGCTTTATTTTGGTGGTATTTAATCACCTCGGGGTTTTTTATTTTTTCTTAAACAAACCAAAAATCACTGAAAATTTTGAAAAAACAAGTTTTTTTTTTAGTTTTTGTTATAAAATTTTGTAAATAAGTGATTTTTCTCCTTCACTGATGTGCGCTAATGAGGCTGCAGTGATGGGCACTGATAGGCTGCACTGATGGACACTGATACGTGGCACTGATGGGCACTGATAGGTGGCACTGATAGGGAGAGCTGACTAGCACTGATAGGCGGCACTGATAGGCAGCACTGACTGGCACTGATAGGCGGAACTAACTGGCACTGATAGGCTGCACTGACTGGCACTGATAGGGGGCACTGACTGGCACTGATAGGCGGTACTGATTGGCAGCACTGATACGTGGTACTGACTGGCATTGATAGGTGGCACTGACTGGCACTGATAGGTGACACTGAAATGCAGCTCAGATGGGCACTGATATGTGGCATTGATGTGCACTGGTAGGCACTGATATGTGGTACTGATGGGCACTGACAGCTGGCACTGCTGGGGCTACACTGATCATCAGGGCACACTAATCATCAGTGCCCTGATGATCAATGTAGATGTCCCCTCCGAGGAATGCCGATTACCGGCTCTCCTCTCCTCTGTCAGTGTGACAGCTCGAGAGGAGAGGAATACTGATAACCAGCATTTCCCTATTTACATGCAATCAGCTGTGATTGGACACAGCTGATCACATGACCAAGCCGACATCTTCGGCTCTTTCCGCTGATCGGTGATCTGCTGTGTCCGAGGGACACAGCGCACCGCCGATCGCCCCGCATGCACAGTTAGAATAGGAGGACATCATATGACGTCCTCCCAGAACGAGAGAACCGCCTTGCGCCCGTCATTACCTTATATGGTGGGCAGGAGGCAGTTAAACAGAGTACGAGAACTGTTTCCAACTATGCTTTTGAA
Source organism: Staurois parvus (assembly GCF_062004578.1). Taxonomy (NCBI): domain Eukaryota; kingdom Metazoa; phylum Chordata; class Amphibia; order Anura; family Ranidae; genus Staurois; species Staurois parvus. The sequence goes on from NW_028319274.1 coordinate 512,564, forward strand.
TTCTGTACTCTGGCAGCAGAGGTTGGGTGGAACAACGAGGCTCTTTTGGCTGCTTTTTTTCCCATGGCCTCTATGATAACATTAAAAATGAGATTGTAGCTCAATATATACCTAAGAATCTTGAGGAGTTGATCTCGTTTGCCATTCTCCTTGATACCAGACTCCAGGAGAGACCTTCCTTTATGGAACGCTTGTGAAAGTCTCCTGTATGTTTGGCTCTGAGATTTTTATTCCCACCCATGCCTCCTTCACCTCCCCTCCCATGCCTCCCTCACCTCCCCTCCCATGTCTCCTGGGACTGAGGCCTCCAGTGAAGTAGAGCCCATGTAGCTGGGCTTCACATGTCTCTCTGCTGAAGAGAAGGCCTTTAGGAGAAGGGAGAGATTGTGCCTTTACTGTGGCTAAGCAGGTCACTTATTGAGGTCTTGTCCAATCCGTCTGGGAAACTCCAACACCCGACGTCCTGTGGAGGACAGACCTTAGGTGGCATCTTTGAGTCCCCAGCTATCCTTAAAGATGAGCCTCTAGTTCCAGTTACTCTTTCATGGTCTGTGTTTACCTTCCATACCCAGGCACTGATTGATTCTGGGGCTGCAGGCTTGTTCATAGATGGTGCCTTCGTGTTGAAGCACTCAATACCGATGCAGCCTCATGCTTCCCCATTTGCCATTGAGGTTATTGATGGGAGACCTCTAAAGCCTGCCCATGTGACCTATGAAACTGCTCCACTGACCATGGCTGTAGGGGCTCTTCACCATGAGATAATTAGATTCCAAGTCATTTCCTCACCTCATTACCCAGTTGTCATTGTGTGTAGTGCTCCTGCTCCATCACAGCTGCTGGTCTCATTCCAGCATCCTGGTTTTGGCTGCGATACATTTTCCCTGTCTGCCTGTCCACCTGCAAGGTGATTGATGTGGTGAGTCTCTGCATGGAGACCAAACCTGATTTAAGCCAGCCAAGCCTGCAGTCTTATGCTTGTGATATTGCATTTGTAACACGTGATCCAAGCTCCTTGTTTGTCTGCCAGTTTGGATTCCCTCGTTCATGCCCTCGGATCGAATATCGACTACTCTCTGAACTCTGCCTGCCTTTTGACTATGGATTTGACTACAGACTTGCCTGCCTTGTATCTGGACTATCATTGAACCACTCTGCCTGTCTGCCAGCCTCAAGAATCTGTTTGGTGTGTTTAGTTTGCTCCTGCCCCAGCATGGTAGCCAGGCACTAGAGCACTGTGTATAAGTCCTGGGGGCAACCGAGTACCGGTAGGCCTGCTTGCCTTATGGGAAAGGGGGCTGCTATAGGTGAAGAACACAGAAGCCAGCTATAGTGTCTGACCACCTGTGTTACGGGTAAGCATGACACAGAAATGTTTTCTGAACTGGTTACCTGTTTTCCCTCAACAGGTAAATCAGGCCACAGTATTACACTCTGTAGCAAGTTTTTAACCACGCCCACAATCTGCTTTACTACGTTTCAGCTGAGAGCACAGTAGTAGGGTAGGCTTTAGTATCACTGTGAATATAAAGAAAAAAGGGGGCGCCTATTCACTTTAATGAAGTACAAAAATAATGTGATGTGGCTGCCCCTTTAACTACTTCATATCCGGACACTTTCCCCCCTTCCAGTCCGGATTCTTTCAGCCCCTTCCAGTCCGGACACTTTCAGCCCCTTCCAGTCTGGACACTTTCCCCCCCCTTCCTGTCCGGACACTTTCAGCCCCTTCCAGTCCGGACACTTTCACCCCCTTCCAGTCCGGACACTTTCAGCCCCTTCCAGTCCGGACACTCCAGTCCAGACACTTCCCCCCCCTTCCAGTCCAGACACTTCCCCCCCCTTCCAGTCTGGACGCTTTCCCCCCCTTCCAGTCTGGACACTCCCCCCCCCCTTCCAGTCCAGACACTTTCAGCCCCTTCCAGTCCGGACACTTCCCCCCCCTTCCAGTCCGGACACTTTCACCCCCTTCCAGTCCGGACACTCCCCCCCCCCCCTTCCAGTCCAGACACTTTCAGCCCCTTCCAGTCCGGACACTTTCCCCCTCTTCCAGTCTGGACACTTTCCCCCTTCCAGTCCGGACACTTTCAGCCCCTTCCAGTCTGGACGCTTTCCCCCTCTTCCAGCCCGGACACTTTCCCCCCCTTCCAGTCCGGACACTTCCCCCCCCCCCTTCCAGTCCGGACACTTTCCCCCCCTTCCAGTCTGGACACTTCCCCCCCTTCCAGTCCGGACACTTTCACCCCCTTCCAGTCCGGACGCTTTCACCCCCTTCCAGTCCGGACGCTTTCAGCCCCTTCCTGTCCGGACACTTTCAGCCCCTTCCAGTCCGGACACTTTCAGCCCCTTCCAGTCCGGACACTCCAGTCCAGACACTTCCCCCCCCTTCCAGTCCAGACACTTCCCCCCCCCTTCCAGTCCAGACACTTTCAGCCCCTTCCAGTCTGGACGCTTTCCCCCTCTTCCAGTCCAGACACTTTCACCCCCTTCCAGTCCGGACACTTTCCCCCCCTTCCAGTCCAGACGCTTTCCCCCTCTTCCAGTCTGGACACTTTCCCCCCTTCCAGTCCGGACACTTTCAGCCCCTTCCAGTCCGGACACTTTCAGCCCCTTCCAGTCCGGACACTCCAGTCCAGACACTTCCCCCCCCCTTCCAGTCCAGACACTTTCAGCCCCTTCCAGTCTGGACGCTTTCCCCCTCTTCCAGTCCGGACACTTCCCCCCCCTTCCAGTCCAGACACTTCCCCCCCCCTTCCAGTCCAGACACTTTCAGCCCCTTCCAGTCTGGACGCTTCCCCCCCGTTCCAGTCCAGACACTTCCCCCCCCTTCCAGTCCAGACACTTTCAGCCCCTTCCAGTCTGGACGCTTTCCCCCCTTCCAGTCCGGACACTTTCCCCCCCTTCCAGTCCGGACACTTCCCCCCCCCCTTCCAGTCCGGACACTTTCCCCCCCTTCCAGTCCGGACACTTCCCCCCCTTCCAGTCCGGACACTTTCACCCCCTTCCAGTCCGGACGCTTTCACCCCCTTCCAGTCCGGACGCTTTCACCCCCTTCCAGTCCAGACACTTTCAGCCCCTTCCAGTCTGGACGCTTTCCCCCTCTTCCAGTCTGGACACTTTCCCCCCCTTCCAGTCCGGACACTTTCCCCCCCTTCCAGTCCGGACACTTCCCCCCCCATTCCAGTCCGGACACTTTCAGCCCCTTCCAGTCCAGACACTTTCAGCCCCTTCCAGTCTGGACGATTTCCCCCTCTTCCAGTCTGGACACTTTCCCCCCCTTCCAGTCCGGACACTTTCCCCCCCTTCCAGTCCAGACACTTCCCCCCCCATTCCAGTCCGGACACTTTCAGCCCCTTCCAGTCTGGACGCTTTCCCCCTCTTCCAGCCCGGACACTTTCCCCCCCTTCCAGTCCGGACACTCCCCCCCCCTTCCAGTCCGGACACTTTTTCCCCCTTCCAGTCCGGACACTTTCCGCCCCTTCCAGTCCGGACACTTTCCCCCCCTTCCGGTCCGGACACTTTCACCCCCTTCCAGTCCGGACGCTTTCACCCCCTTCCAGTCCGGAAGCTTTCACCCCCTTCCAGTCCGGGCGCTTTCCCCCCCTTCCAGTCCGGACACTTTCCCCCCCTTCCTGTCTGGACACTTTCTCCCCCTTCCAGTCCAGACACTCCCCCCCCCCCCTTCCAGTCCGGACACTTTCCCCCCTTCCAGTCCGGACACTTTCCCCCCCTTCCAGTCCAGACACTTTCAGCCCCTTCCAGTCCGGACACTTTCCCCCCCTTCCAGTCAGGACACTTTCCCCCCCTTCCAGTCCGGACACTTTCCCCCCCTTCCAGTCCGGACGCTTTCCCCCCCTTCCAGTCCGGACGCTTTCCCCCCCTTCCAGTCCGGACGCTTTCACCCCCTTCCAATCCGGACGCTTTCACCCCCTTCCAGTCCGGACGCTTTCACCCCCTTCCAGTCCGGACACTTTCCCCCCCTTCCAGTCCGGACACTTTCCCCCTTCCAGTCTGGACACTTCCCCCCCCTTCCAGTCCGGACACTTCCCCCCCCTTCCAGTCCGGACACTTTCCCCCCCTTCCAGTCCGGACACTTTCACCCCCTTCCAGTCCGGACACTTTCCCCCCCTTCCAGTCCAGGCCAATGTTCAGCTTTCAGCGCTGTCACACTTTGAATGACAATTGCGCGGTCATGCAACACTGTACCCATATGAATTTTTAGAATTTTTTTTGAGACAGATAAAGCTTTATTTTGGTGGTATTTATTCACCGCTGGGATTTTAATTTTTTTGCTATATACATGAAAAAGTACAAACATTTTGAAAAAAAATGTTTTTCTTATAAAATTTTGCAAATAAATAATATTTCATCATAAATCTTGGCCAAAATGTATTCAGTTAACTTTTTAGTAAAAAAAAAAAACCCAAATTAGTTTATAACCAAAAATTATACTTTTTCAAAAATGTCTTTTTATATATATTTTTTTTATATTATTATTTATGGTTTTTTTTAACATACTGTCACCTTAGCAGTACAGTGTCACCATGGGGGGTGATGAAGATTTTTTTTTTACACTGATCGCTTTTACACCCATAAAGGCTGTAAAAGCAATCATTTCTCCTTCTCTCTGGCTGCATTCTTGTAGCCAATGAGAAATACTGTGAGAGCTGTGATTGGTCACTGCTTGTCACATGGTACAAGGCTGTTGTGCATGGCCCTGTACCATGTGATCTCTGTGATCATTCACAGATTTCACTAGTAGTAAGCAATGATGTCAGAAGTGACATCTTGCTTACACCTATTCATGTGATCACTGATTGGCCAATCAGTGATCACATGATTGGGACCTCACACAGAGGTCCTGTACAGCGATCGGTGTTCCTCCGGACACAGTGGGCACCTGATCGTGGTGCCGCGCACTCCCAGGGAGTGCGTACAGTCCAAAGTGGCGGGCACCATTTATGAACAGCAACCCGCCCCTGCACTGCCACCGTCTGGCCATTTATATACAGTGGACGGACGGGAAGTGGTTAAGTGTGTCACCTAACAAGTGACTAAATGAAAAGTAAGGCCACTCAGTTGCTGCTCTGCAATATTTACTCACTTTTGCAGAGATGGTGACACCATCACTACTGTGTTCTCATACGCTGGTTAATTTGCACCTCTTCTATTAATATTCTATGTAGGGGGTTTCACCATTGTTTGCACATTGCAGCTCAGAAATTTCTCAAAATATTTTTGCAGAGAGGATGACACCATCACTACTATATTGCAATACATTGGTTGATTTGCACTGGATATTCATATATACGTTTTACCATTGCAATTATAGATCCATTTGTACAGTTTGATAGAGGATGTGTAGGATTGCGCTGCGTTTTTTGCTTTTTGTTGATTCACGTTGAATGTGGGAACACCCATCAATGCTGGCACCAATCAGCTAGAAAGATTCTGTGATTTCTGAGTTTGAGATTTTTTTACTTTTTTATTGATATACAGAGGACATACTGATCACCATTATACAGGGGGGGGGCACACTAGCCACCATTATGCAGATGCACACTGACCACTAATGTAAGGGGGCACAAAGAGTATGGGCCACCAATGTGAGAGAGCGCACTGAGGAACCAATGTGAGAGAGCGCACTGAGGAACCAATGTGAGAGAGCGCACTGAGGAACCAATGTGAGAGAGCGCACTGAGGAACCAATGTGAGAGAGCGCACTGAGGAACCAATGTGAGAGAGCGCACTGAGGAACCAATGTGAGAGAGCGCACTGAGGAACCAATGTGAGAGAGCGCACTGAGGAACCAATGTGAGAGAGCGCACTGAGGAACTAATGGTCTACGTAGTCTTGACCCCCAAACTCTATAGCCAAATAGTGCTGACCTTTTTATTAGGTATGCTATGTTGTATATTGCACTATGAAGGCACACTGATTGCTATAATGCTGGGGGTTTATTATTGTGCAATGTTGGGGGTTAATTATTGTGTTGTGCTGGGGGTTTATTATTGTGTTGTGCTGGGGGTTTATTATTGTGCAATGTTGAGGGTTAATTACTGTGTTGTGCTGGGGGTTTACTATTGTGTTGTGCTGGGGGTTTGCTATTGTGTTGTGCTGGGGGTTTGCTATTGTGTTGTGCTGGGGGTTTGCTATTGTGTTGTGCTGGGGGTTTGCTATTGTGTTGTGCTGGGGGTTTGCTATTGTGTTGTGCTGGGGGTTTATTATTGTGCTCTGCTGGGGGTTTATTACTGTGCTCTGCTGGGGGTTTGCTATTGTGTTGTGCTGGGGGTTTATTATTGTGCTGTGTTTGGGGTTTATTACTGTGCTCTGCTGGGGGTTTACTATTGTGTTGTGCTGGGGGTTTATTACTGTGTTGTGCTGGGGGTTTACTATTGTGTTGTGCTGGGGGTTTACTATTGTGTTGTGCTGGGGGTTTGCTATTGTGTTGTGCTGGGGGTTTATTATTGTGCTGTGTTGGGGGTTTATTACTGTGCTCTGCTGGGGGTTTACTATTGTGTTGTGCTGGGGGTTTATTACTGTGTTGTGCTGGGGGTTTACTATTGTGTTGTGCTGGGGGTTTACTATTGTGTTGTGCAGGAGGTTTACTATTCTGTTGTGCTGGTGGTTTACTATTGTGTTGTCCCGGGGGTTTACTATTGTGTTGTGCTGGGGGTTTATTATTGCAAGGTCAGCAGAATTCACCTGCCAAGGACTTTACATTCCTACGCAGTCCTGAAATTTACACAGCTCTGCCACACAGCGCCTGTGACAGGAGTCTGCTGACCTGGCATATGGTAATGTGTATGGTTCCCCCTGGTGGCTGATGACTGAATCTCTGGAGTCTGGATATCCTCCTCTGATGTGTGTTACTTACCTGGATGTTGCTGGCCGGATGACCCCCCCGTGCTGCAGCGTTCCACATCCAGATGACCAGGAGTTGGTCTTATTATACTCCAATGCGCAAGACATTGCGCTATCCGGTTCGTGTAATCTACATCCATTCTCACAGCCACAGCAGTCACGGATCTTTGCACCATTTATTACTGTCATTGGAAATATTGACTTTTATCACATATGTCTCTGTATGCACCTTCAACGTTGAGTTCATGACGTTGTTTCACATCATGGTCTTTAGCGCCGTGGATCGCTGTTTACACGTGTAAATTAATTGGTTTACGTGAAAGTTATAGCGTCTACAAATGGCGGGATAGATACTGGAATGTATTTTTTTTATACTAGTAATGGCGACAATCAGAAACTTATAGCGGGACTGCAGCGGACATTCTGACACTGGGGGGAACTGACTTGGTGTCACTGACATCCCCAGCAGGGGCGGACTGACAACTCATGGGGCCCCCGGGCAATAGGGGATCATGGGGCCCCTGTGTCCTTGCACAAACTCAAAAAAGCCTATGAAAAAGGTACCAGGAGCATCTCTTGGGGCCCCCTATTGACCCTGGGCCTTCGGGCAGTGCCCGAGTTTCCAAATGGTCAGTCCGCCCCTGATCCCCAGTGACACCAATACAGTGATCCGTGCTAATAAAAAGCTCTGACGCTGTTCTAATGGCACCGGGCAGGAAGGAGTTAACATCTGGGGCCATCAAAGGGTTAACTGTGTGCTGGGAGTGTTTTACTGTGTGCTTTGTGTGTGCTTTCCACTGTAATCACACGGCTTTGTATGGCAACAACCACATATGTGTATGTTAGTTGTTGTTTGTACCCGGCACTGGCACTGACCTGGATCAAAACTCAGTCAAGGTTTTTTTTTAATGTTTTATTTATTTTTTAATTTTATATATATATGTGTAACTATATTTTGAAATATATTGAATTTGGCCAATATTATAGTATTTCAAATATATGGCAATGTATTTGGGAAGAATATTTTTAAAATATATTTCAAATATATTTTTCTTCCATGGAGGTATACTGAATGCACATTTGTGTTTTGCTTTAATTACACTTTATAATATACATTTAATGTATTTACAGGTTTTTTTTTTTATTACCAGCTAAAAATTGAGGCAGTCTCACTATCTTCCACTTCATATAAAATCATCTTTCAGTTGCTGGATGATTTTTCCAGCTGTCTCTGGCTCCAGGCATTCCTTTCCGAAATATGGCTCCTCTATCCCATATGGAAGAAAATATATTTGAAATATATTTTAAAAATATTCTTCCCAAATATATTGCCATATATTGCAAATGATACAATTTTGGCCGTATTCAATATATTTAAAAATATATTTTAATAAATTTAAAAAAATATATATTTATATTTATATATTTCAGGTACTTATATAGCGCTGTCAATTTACGCAGCGCTTCACATATATGTTATACATCCACATCAGTCCCCGCCCCCGAGGGGCGTACAATCTAAGGTCCCTAACTCACATCCATACATACACATACTAGGGACAATTTGGACAGGATCCAATTAACCTACCAGCATGTCTTTGGAGTGTGGGAGGAAATTAGAGTACCTGGAGGAACCCACACAGGCACAGGGAGAACATGCAAACTCCAGGCAGGCAGTGCCATGGTTGGGATTCAAACCAGCGACCCGAGTGCTGTCAGGCAGAAGTGCTAACCATTAAACCACTGTGCTGCCCAGATGTATGACAACACCCCTTTTGAGGACGTATTCTGTATACAAAACGCGTTAAGGAGGAGCCTTCATACGCCGTGACGTCACGTTTTCCTACTGCTTTTACTATATCGCAGTTATGTGTCTGTTTTACTTATTTTAGCGCTGCACTTTTTTTATTCTAATGGTCCATAGCTGTTCTGGTCATAGGAGGGAACAATCGGGAGGCCACTGAATTCCGTGGTGTGTGGACTATGCACTGATATATAGTGGGCAATCTATGTCTTCTAGGTATCAGTACCCAGAATCCTTAGCACTGGTTCACCAGACCAAAGGAACAGATCTTCTTGCAAAGACAGAAGATCGGACAACGGGAAGGAGAACTTAAAGTTGCATAACGAGAAGCAGATCGCATGAAGAACTGGCAAACTTTTCCTTTACTTTTCCTTCATACATTGTGGACATCTCTGGGGAGAGCAAACCTTTACGTTCTCCAAAGCCTGTTGGCTGCCTCCGTCAATATCATTTAAAGAGAGGCTTGCGCTCCAGAATGACAAATCCTTGAATTCAGGTCTGGAATCTATTTCCATTGCTTTAAAACAGTATAGTGGCAGGTTAGGGTAGTATAGTGGCAGTAGAGTAGCAGGTTGGGGTAGTATAGTGGCAGGTTGGGGTAGTATAGTGGCAGTAGAGTGGCAGGTTGGGGTAGTATAGTGGCAGTATAGTGGCAGGTTGGGGTAGTATAGTGGCAGGTTGGGGTAGTATAGTGGCAGTATAGTGGCAGGTTGGGGTAGTATAGTGGCAGGTTGGGGTAGTATAGTGGCAGGTTGGGGTAGTATAGTGGCAGTATAGTGGCAGGTTGGGGTAGTATAGTGGCAGGTTGGGGTAGTATAGTGGCAGTATAGTGGCAGGTTGGGGTAGTATAGTGGCAGGTTGGGGTAGTATAGTGGCAGGTTGGGGTAGTATAGTGACAGTATAGTGGCAGGTTGGGGTAGTATAGTGGCAGGTTGGGGTAGTATAGTGGCAGGTTGGGGTAGTATAGTGGCAGCATAGTAGCAGGTTGGGGTAGTATAGTGGCAGCATAGTGGCAGGTTGGGGTAGTATAGTGGCAGATTAGGGCAGTATAGTGGCAGGTTAGTGCAGTATAGTGGCAGATTAGGGTAGTATAGTGGCAGGCTGGGGTAGTATAGTGGCAGGTTGGGGTAATATAGTGGCAGGCTGGGGTAATATAGTGGCAGGCTGGGATAGTATAGTGGCAGTATAGTGGCAGGTTGGGGTAGTATAGTGGCAGGTTGGGGTAGTATAGTGGCAGATTAGGGTAGTATAGTGGCAGGTTAGTGCAGTATAGTGGCAGGCTGGGGTAGTATAGTGGCAGTATAGTGGCAGGTTGGGGTAGTATAGTGGCAGATTAGGGTAATATAGTGGCAGGTTAGTGCAGTATAGTGGCAGGCTGGGGTAGTATAGTGGCAGGTTGGGGTAGTATAGTGGCAGTATAGTGGCAGGTTGGGGTAGTATAGTGGCAGATTAGGGTAGTATAGTGGCAGGTTAGTGCAGTATAGTGGCAGGCTGGGGTAGTATAGTGGCAGGTTGGGGTAGTATAGTGGCAGTATAGTGGCAGGTTGGGGTAGTATAGTGGCAGATTAGGGTAGTTTAGTGGCAGGTTAGTGCAGTATAGTGGCAGGCTGGGGTAGTATAGTGGCAGGTTGGGGTAATATAGTGGCAGGCTGGGATAGTATAGTGGCAGGTTGGGATAGTATAGTGGCAGTATAGTGTCATTTACATTTAATGATAACAAAACAAGATAAAACATTTTCTCTGTAAAATCAATAAGGGAAGAACACACAGGGGTTTATTTCAGAATCAGACACTCATCCAATGTAAATCCAGCTCTAAGCAGATAAGATCAGGGTTGTGTTCTGTACCAGGTGCAGCTCCACTTGTGACCAACAGAGGACGTGTCCTAGGAATCCACTATATCATACACTATATTGCCCAAAGTATTGGCCCCGCCCTCCCAATCATGTGATTCAGGTGTTCCAATCCCCTCCATATCATGTGATTCAGGTGTTCCAATCCCCTCCCAATCATGTGATTCAGGAGTTCCAATCCCCTCCATGGACACAGGTGTATACAATCAAGCCCCTAGGCATGCAGACGGCTTCTACAAACATTGGTGAAAGAATGGGTCGCTCTCAGGAGCTCAGTGACTCCAAGCGTGGTCCCGTGATAGGTGGCCCCCTGTGCAATAAGTCCATCCGTAACATTTCCTGGCTACTAAATATTCCACGCTCAACTGTTAGTGGGATTATAACAAAGTGGAAGCCACTGGGAACAACAGCCACTCAGCCACCAAGTGGTAGGCCACGTCACATGACAGGGCGGGGTCAGCGCATGCTGAAGCGCACAGTGCGCAGAAGTCGCCAACTGTCTGCAGAGTCAATAGCTAAAGACCTCCAAACTTGGTGTGGCCTTCAGATGAGCCCAACAACAATGTGTAGAGAGCTTCATGGAATGGGTTTCCATGGCCGAGCAGCTGCATCCAAGCCTTCCATCACCAAGTGCAATGCAAAGCGTCGGATGCCGTAGTGTAAAGCACACCGCCACTGCACTTTAGAGCAGTGGAGGCGTGTTCTCTGGAGTGACCAATCACGCTTCTCTGTCTGGCAATCCGATGGACGTGTCTGGGTTTGGCGGTGGCCAGGAGAACAGTACTTGCCTGACTGCACTGTGCCAAGTGTAAAGTTTGGTGGAGGGGGATTATGGTGTGAGGCTGTTTTTCAGGGGTTGGGCTTGGCCCCCTAGTTCCAGTGAAGGGAACTCTTAAGGTGACATTTTGGACAATTTCATGCTCCCAACTTTGTGGGAAGAGTTTGGGGATGACCCCTTCCTGTTCCAACATGACTGCCCACCAGTGCACAAAGCAAGGTCTATAAAGACATGGAGGAGCCAGTTTGGGGTGGAGGAACTTGACTGTCCTGCACAGAGTCCTGACCTCAACCCCATAGAACACCTTTGGGATGAATTAGAGTGTAGACTGCGAGCCAGGCCTCCTCCCCCGACATCAGTGCCTGACCTGACAAATGTGCTTCTGGAAGAATGGTCCAACCTTCCCATAGACACCCTCCTAAACCTTGTGGACGGCCTTCCCAGAAGAGTTGAAGCTGTTATAGCTGCAAAGGGCGGGGCCAACTCAATATTGGACCCTACGGACTAAGACTGGGGGGCCATTAAAGGTCATGTGCGTGGAAAGGCCGACCAATACTTTTGGCATAGTAGTGTACAGTGGGGCAAAAAAGTACTTAGTCAGCCACCAATTGTGCAAGTTCTCCCACTTACAAAGATGAGAGAGGCCTGTAATTGGCATCATAGGGAGACCTCAACTATGAGAGACAAAATGAGAAAACAAATCCAGACAATCTCATTGGCTGATCTGGAAAGAATTTATTTGCAAATTATGGTGGAAAATAAGTATTTGGTGACCTACAAACAAGCAAGATTTCTGGCTCTCACAGACCTGTACCTTCTTCTTTAAGAGGCTCCTCTGTCCTGCACTCATTACCTGTATCAATGGCACCGGTTTGAACTTGTTATCAGTATAAAAGACACCTGTCCACAACCTCAAACAGTCACACTCCAAACTCCACTATGGTGAAGACGAAAGAGCTGTCGAAGGACACCAGAAACAAAATTGTAGACCTGCACCAGGCTGGGAAGACTGAATCTGCAATAGGCAAGCAGCTTGGTGTGAACAAATCAACTGTGGGAGCAATAATTAGAAAATGGAAGACATACAAGACCACTGATAATCTCCCTCGATCTGGGGCTCCACGCAAGATCTCACCCCGTGGGGTCAAAATGATCACAAGAATGGTGAGCAAAAATCCCAGGACCACATGGGGGGGACCTAGTGAATGACCTGCAGAGAGCTGGGACCAACGTAACAAAGGCTACCATCACACACACTACGCCGCCAGGGACTCAGATCCTGCGGTGCCAGACGTGTCCCCCTGCTTAAGCCAGTACATGTCCGGGCCCGTCTGAAGTTTGCTAGAGAGCATTTGGATGATCCAGAAGAGGATTGGGAGAATGTTATATGGTCAGATGAAACCAAAATAGAACTGTTTGGTATAAACACAACTCGTCGTGTTTGTAGGAGAGAGAATGCTGAGTTGCATCCAAAGAACACCATACCTACTGTGAAGCATGGGGGTGGCAACATCATGCTTTGGGGCTGTTTCTCCGCAAAGGGACCAGGGGGACTGATCCATGTACAGGACAGAATGAATGGGGCCATGTATCGTGAGATTTTGAGTGCAAACCTCCTTCCATCAGCAAGGGCATTGAAGATGAAACGTGGCTGGGTCTTCCAACATGACAATGATCCCAAACATACCGCTCGGGCAATGAAGGAGTGGCTTCATAAGAAGCATTTAAAGGTCCTGGAGTGGCCTAGCCAGTCTCCAGATCTCAACCCCATAGAAAACCTTTGGAGGGAGTTGAAAGTCCGTATTGCCCAGCGACAGCCCCAAAACATCACTGCTCTAGAGGAGATCTGCATGGAGGATGGGCCAACATACCAGCAACAGTGTGTGCCAACCTTGTGAAGACTTACAGGAAACGTCTGACCTCTGTCATTGCCAACAAAGGATATATAACAAAGTATTGAGATGAACTTTTCATATTGACCAAATACTTATTTTCCACCATAATTTGCAAATAAATTCTTTCCAGATCAGCCAATGTGATTGTCTGGATTTGTTTTCTCATTTTGTCTCTCATAGTTGAGGTCTCCCTATGATGCCAATTACAGGCCTCTCTCATCTTTGTAAGTGGGGGAACTTGCACAATTGGTGGCGGACTAAATACTTTTTTGCCCCACTGTATATAGGAGACAGGGCCCAGACAAGGGGTGAGCAGGAGGGGCAGCTTCCCCAGGAACAGTGTAGCAAGCGGGAAAAGAACAGATGCATGACACCCATTCTACGGCATGTATCATCAGTGGGGGAGCACAATTCTGGATCTTTGCCCTGGGCACTGGACGACCGTGTTCCAATACTGATAGGAAATGATCTCCTATATAATTACATGTAGCACTACCTCCTTAGGGGTTTCAGAATTATTTTCGGGCTTCCTGTCTCTCTTGACCCCACTCTGAAAGCCCAAGCCCTGCTGACACCACGGTACACCTCTGGCCAGGGTAAACCCCCTGGTTATTGCCCGAGGGCCCAGTGACAGTAGGGGGCCCCATGAGATGCCCCTGGTACCTTTCATATGCTTTTTTGGGTGCAGGTTGAGTTTGGGCGAGGACACAGGTACCCCATGATCCTCTATTGACCGGGGGCCCCATGAGTTGTCAGTCCGCCCCTGGACACAGTGTAAAGTGAACTGATATTTTGTTTATATTGGAGCTGAATGTGAGCACAGTAAAACAACATAAAGCAATAGATGTGCAAATAATAGCAGTTATCACTCTTAGTAATTTTAAACAAAAGGCAATACACACTGCAAAAATCTCACTCAGTTCTGGATGTCCTGCAATTCATAATTTAACCAAAAGCCTCAACTCTGAGATGTTCCTGTCCCCAGTGAGCAGAAAAAAAACCTACTAAAAAGTAACGCTAGCTCACTTTGGGCCCTCAGAAGCTGGTGACAGGGTTTTAATTCTGAGGCAAAGAAAGAGCTCTTTAATCGGGAAGGTTAACATCCCTTTTACTGCAGTGGAAGATGTTCTGCGCGCTCAATGGGGCCCAGGTTGGTGCAATACAAGGATTCGGATCTCCTTGGATGCAATAGGTGGAAGTTCCTTAAAGTATTAATGCAAGAAGAGGCACTATCCCTTTCAGCGGTATTCAGGTCACTAGTGGTGTCTCTGTAGATGGGGGCCCCCAGGGGTCCTGTGGTCCCTCCTGCAGTGTTCCTGTGGTCCCTCCTGCAGTGTTCGTTCCTGACAGCAGCACTCCAGGTCACCGGCCAACAGGGTACTTCTGCAGACTTGGTGATGTCAGCGGTCAGCTATTCCCCCCTTTTTCTCCATTCTCTCACACTCCGCGGCCTGGTGCGGTCCGCCGCCATTCCGCGTACCCACCTTCCAACTCTCCCAGCTCACTTCCCAACCCTGGGTTCCCAGGCTTCTGTATATATCTGGCCTCCACCCACACGCCAACTCCTCTGGGAAATGTAGTCCCCCTTGTAGCCGTCTAACAAAGTCCAGCAGTTCGGCCTACAAAATCCATGAAGCTTTTCACCAGAGTTGCAGGACACTGCCACCTTGTGTCTCTTTCAACATCCTGCAGTCTGAATGATAGCAGGGTGTTACACACACAAGAGCCGATCCATCTTAGACACCAAAAACAAAATCTCCAAAATGTAAAAAATCGTCCTTTAGTGGCGTGGAGATTGCAGGAGATTGCAGGAGATTGCTGGGACTGTTAGAATAGTCTGATTAGATGAAAGCGAATGTAAATTCAAATCACGGGTGGTATGGATGGGGCCACTATTACTACCCTACGAGTTACAATCACAGAATCCCAAAACATTTGGCACCAGGTATCAAATAATGACAGCTACGTAGCTTACAAATTTTTATTTTTACACAATAAAAAAAAGGCAATACATAAAACACATAAAAAATGGAAACAATTCTGAATCATTAACCCCTCCCCCTCCAGAGGAGTTCCCCCCCCCCCCCCCCCCCCTCCCTGACCAGGCCATTTTTTTGCATTACGGTGATACGTTGCTTTAACTGGAAAGTGCGCAGTCATGCAACGCTGCACCCAAATTAAATTTACGTCCTTTTTCCCCACAATTAGAGCTTTCTTTTAGTGTATTTGATCTCCTCTGCGGTTTTTATTTTTTACGCTATAAACAAAAAAAGACCGACAATTTTGGGAAAAAAATACTATATGTTTGACTTTTTGTTATTAAACATGTCCAGTAAAAAAATAAAAAAAAAAATCAAATTTCTTATAAATTTTGGCCAGAATGTATTCTTCTCTGTGTCTTTGCTAAAAACAAATCCCGATACATGTAAATTAATTGGTTTACGTGAAATTTATTGTGTTTAAAAATGGCGGTATAGATACTGGGATTTATATATTTTTTATACTAGTAATGGTGGCGATCAGTGACTTATAGCGGGACTGCGACGGGCATTCTGACACCAGGGGGGGAACTGACTTTGTGTCACTAACATCCCAAGACAGTGATCAGTGCTAATAAAAAGCACTGACACTGTACTAATGGCACTGGGCAGGAAGGGGTTAACATGTGGGGCGATCAAAGGGTTAACTGTGTGCTGTGTTACTAGTGAGACATGCTGTGCAGAGAGCTACAAAGCAGCATGTCCTGAGAGAGATCAGTTTCTCGGCAATCACTTGGTGCAGGCGGGGAATCTCTGGACCCGGTGATTGACAGCTGTAGCCGCCAATGGTGACGCGGGTAGGGTAGCACATGTGCCCCCTACCCGGACATGCAAAATCACGTATAAATATATACGTGATTTTGCGCAGCCCTGCCGCCCTGTAGCAGTACTTCTGCTATATGGTGGTCAGGAAGCGGTTAATATAGGTGCACCCAAAACAAATATCCAACCCTCTATAACTGTATTACACTTGTAGATCAAGATAGCCAAATGCTCTGTCCAAGAAAGGACCATGTACAGTACTAGAATTACATTTTATATAAAGAGGGAGCAAAGAGGGTCACCGATGAGCTGTAAGTGTTTCCCGGTACAAGGCGCTTCATCAGGACCAGTACATCTCAGAATCTATTACAATCTATAAAACAAAGAACAGTAAGTATATAGAATTCTCTTACAATTTGTCTATGAATTTTTTAGTGTTGTACAAATGGCTGATTTCCTAATTGCTCCGCAGAGTGCTCAGAATCTTTTCCTTTGTTTTAATGTGTTTTTATGTATAATCTGCTTTTATTGTGTAAAAATAAAAGTTTTTATGTTACGTAGTTGTCATTATTGGATACCTGGTGCCTTAAAAACCCAAATACTCGAGGATTCTGTGATTGTAAAGTGACTGTAAACCGTAACGATGAACTTCTTTTATTTGCTCTTCTTGGTCTGGTAATTATATCACTGAAAGGGTTTGTTATATCTTTTTGATACGTGCAAAAAAAAAAAACCACAAAAAGGACCCGTTGATCCCACTAGAAATCCAGTGATCTTCTGTGTTCCATGCACACAGCCAGTGATATCTCAGCCAGTGTTATCAGGAAGTGTATTGGGACTACAACACCATTCCTCTCTTTGTCATCCCACATGGAAGAAAAATATATTTTAAAAATATTCTTCCCAAATATATTGACATATATTTGAAATACTACAATTTTGGCCGTATTCAATATATTTAAAAAAAAAATAAAAATAAATAAATATATATATATATATATATATATATACTGTATGTTGAAATGCGTTTTTATTGCAAAATATATGAAAAATATTTTTAAAAGTACATTTACAAATATACTGTATGTCTTTAAAAATACATTTAATCTACATTTTTGGAATGTATGTACAAACATATGTAAAAATATATGCTAAAATGACTATTTTATCCGTAAAAAAAAAAATCGGAAGACTATATTTAAATAATATATATTTTTAAAAATATTTTTCATATATTTTGTAATGTATAAAAAATGCATTTCAACGTGCAGTGTATATATATATGTGTGTGTATATATATACAGTGGGGATGGAAAGTTTGGGCACCCCAGCTAAAAATTTGTATTAATGTGCATAAAGAAGCCAAGGAAAGATGGAAAAATCTCCAAAAGGCATCAAATTACAGATTAGACATTCTTATAATATGTCAACAAAAGTTAGATTTTATTTCCATCATTTACACTTTCAAAATAACAGAAAACAAAAAAATGGCGTCTGCAAAAGTTTGGGCACCCTGCAGAATTTATAGCATGCACTGCCCCCTTTGCCAAGCTGAGACCTGCCAGTGTCATGGATTGTTCTCAATCATCGTCTGGGAAGACCAGGTGATGTCAATCTCAAAGGTTTTAAATGCCCAGACTCATCTGACCTTGCCCCAACAATCAGCACCATGGGTTCTTCTAAGCAGTTGTCTAGAAAACTGAAACTGAAAATAGTTGACGCTCACAAAGCTGGAGAAGGCTATAAGAAGATAGCAAAGCGTTTTCAGATGTCAATATCCTCTGTTCGGAATGTAATTAAGAAATGGCAGTCATCAGGAACAGTGGAAGTTAAAGCAAGATCTGGAAGACCAAGAAAAATATCAGACAGAACAGCTCGCAGGATTGTGAGAAATACAATTCAAAACCCACGTTTGACTGCACGATCCCTCCAGAAAGATCTGGCAGACACTGGAGTTGTGGTCACTATTCCACTATAAAGAGGTACTTGTACAAATATGGTCTTCATGGAAGAGTCATCAGAAGAAAACCTCTTCTACGTCCTCACCACAAAAATCATCGTTTGAACTTTGCAAATGAACATATAGACAAGCCTGATGCATTTTGGAAACAAGTTCTGTGGACCGATGAGGTTAAAATTGAACTTTTTGGCCGAAATGAGCGAAGGTACGTTTGGAGAAGAAGGGGCACAGAATTTAATGAAAAGAACCTCTGTCCAACTGTGAAGCATGGGGTTGGATCAATCATGCTTTGGGGTTGTGTTGCAGCCAGTGGCACAGGGAACATCTCATGAGTAGAAGGAAAAATGGATTCAATAAAATTTCAGCAAATTTTGGATGGTAACTTGATGCCATCTGTGAAAAAGCTGAAGTTAAAGAGAGGATGGCTTCTACAAATGGATAATGATCCTAAACACACCTCGAAATCCACGGGGGATTACATCAAGAGGCGTAAACTGAAGGTTTTGCCATGGCCTTCACAATCTCCTGACCTCAACATCATTGAAAATCTATGGATAGACCTTAAAAGAGCCGTGCGTGACAGACAGCCCAGAAATCTCAAAGAACTGGAAGACTTTTGTAAGGAAGAATGGGCAAAGATACCTCAAACAAGAACTGAAAGACTCTTGGCTGGCTACAAAAAGCGTTTACAAGCTGTGATACTTGCCAAAGGGGGCAGTACAAGATATTAACTCTGCAGGGGGCCCAAACTTTTGCAAACTTTCGATCCCCACTGTATGTATGTGTGTGTGTATATATATATATGTGTGTGTGTGTGTGTGTGTGTATATATGTGTATGTATATATGTGTATGTATATATATATATGTGTGTGTGTGTGTGTGTATATATATATATATATGTATTATTTCAAATATATGTCAATATATTTGGGAAGAATATTTTTAAAATATATTTCAAATATATTTTTCTTCCATGTGGGTAGGAGGGGTTTGCAGGCCAGATCAGGAGAGCAGCCATGGGTGACAATGCTTCTCCATGGATACAGCGCGAGTGAGCGTTGTCATCCTATTATTTATTTATTTCAGGTACTTCTATAGCGCCGTCAATTTTATGCAGCGCTTTACATGTATATTGTACATTCACATCAGTCCCCTCCCCCGAGGGGCGTACAATCTAAGGTCCCTAACTCACATCCATACATACACATATTAGGGCCAATGTAGACAGGATCCAATTAACCTACCTGCATGTCTTTGGAGTGTGGGAGAAAACCGGAGTACGTTGAGGAAACCCACACAGGCACAAGGAGAACATGCAAACTCCAGGCAGGTGGTGCCGTGGCTGGGATTCAAACCAATGATCCGAGTACTGCCAGGCGGAAACATACAGTAATGAAAAAGCCAGAAAAACGTAAACTAATGCAGCCATCCTATATAAGAGGAGCTGCAATGTATTATATTTTTGTTCAAAGCCATTAGGCACCCTCTGGCTTTATACTGGAGTGCAACTCATCATTGGCCAACATCTCTGCCCCGACAGCCCATGAATGCATGAATCCACCAATACCATTACAATTTATCATCAATACAATTTATTCATAGTGCTGCACAAAGCACTTGTTTTCCAGGTTCAAAATTCAAGTATTTCATGAAATGCATTCTCTCCTCCCCAGTATGACTGTATGAAGATGAGAAAGAGACCAGAAGAGGCATCCAGCTGTTCTGTTTCAAATGCCTCTTTATGCATCGACATACCTCCTTAGGTCCAGTCTGTCCAGACAGTATAGTCACTTCCTGCTGACTTGTCACTATCCACAGGCAGCTTAACTCTTCAAAAAAGTTGAATCCAATGCACTTTTACTTCTGGTAAGTGCAGTACAGAGGATGTTTTTCCAATCTTTTGAAGTATAAGAAGACAATGACTTTCCTAAACCCCTGTATGTGCGAATAACTATAAGTGCGGGAACATTTTATAAGTGGGGAGGGTCTAGCTAGGACTAAACCAATTAGCAGTAAATGGGAGGGGAAGACAGAGAAGATACTAAAATCACGTATTAAACAAGTTGCAATTCCCCGAAAACACTACGAGCTCTCAGCATTCTTCAAAAAGGGATAAGCTCATGCAGTTCATTACAAAAAAACTCAAGGTGCCTGTACCCCGGCACCAGTCCGTGCCAATATATAAACATCAATCTAACTATGGAAAGCTGGCATGCATTCCAGTCCTCGCTTTAGCGGGCCAAACGTGACGTTATGTGGGACCCGGAAGTGACGGGATCACACTTCTACGGACGTTTCACCTCGGGGGGGGGGGGGGGTCTTCAGGAAGTCTTCACAGGCATCTTAATATGTGAGCGCACTTTTATTTATCATTTGAACCATGGTTCCTAATAAATATTACACTTACAGCAATTTTATGAAAATTCATTTTAATTGATCTTTCTGGAGAGTCATTATTAGAAGGGGAGCTTGGAGATTCGTCCTATGAGAGCCTGCAGTTGGGAATCCACACACCATTTGATTACCTAGTGTTATTTGACCACCCAAGTGGAGGTCACACCTTCTGGTGAGAGGGAAATTCATCTATTATTCACGAGTGGTGGAGAAGAATTCACAGGATTTATGTGACACCCTCCTATCCTCTCATTCATTCACAAGTTTTTTTGGACTTTATTACAGTATTAGATAAATATACATGCGGGGTTGGGAGAGCACTTCATATGCATATGTGTATCTATTCTTCTGTTTCCTACGGCACTAAGGAGGACGGCTCCAAAGGACCACTAAGGAGGAAGGCCCTAAATGACATCTAAGGAAGAAGGCTGCAAAGGACCACTAAGGAAGAAGGCCCTAAATGACATCTAAGGAGGAAGGCTGCAAAGGACCACTAAGAAGGAAGGCCCCAAAGGATTACTAAGGAGGAAGGCTCCAAAGGACTACTAAAGAGGAAGGCCCTAAATGACATCTAAGGAAGAAGGCTGCAAAGGACCACTAAGAAGGAAGGCTCCAAAGGACATCTAAGGAAGAAGGCCCTAAATGACATCTAAGGAAGAAGGCTGCAAAGGACCACTAAGAAGGAAGGCCCCAAAGGATTACTAAGGAGGAAGGCTCCAAAGGACTACTAAAGAGGAAGGCCCTAAATGACATCTAAGGAAGAAGGCTGCAAAGGACCACTAAGAAGGAAGGCTCCAAAGGACATCTAAGGAAGAAGGCCCTAAATGACATCTAAGGAAGAAGGCTGCAAAGGACCACTAAGAAGGAAGGCCCCAAAGGATTACTAAGGAGGAAGGCTCCAAAGGACTACTAAAGAGGAAGGCCCTAAATGACATCTAAGGAAGAAGGCTGCAAAGGACCACTAAGAAGGAAGGCTCCAAAGGACATCTAAGGAAGAAGGCCCTAAATGACATCTAAGGAGGAAGGCTCCAAAGGACTAATAAGGAAGAAGGCCCTAAATGACATCTAAGGAGGAAGGCTGCAAAGGACCACTAAGGAGGAAAGCTCCAAAGGACTACTAAGGAGGAAGGCTCTACAGGACTGCTAAGGAGGAAGGCTCCACAGGACTACTAAGGAGGAAGGCCCTAAATGACATCTAAGGAGAAAGGCTCCAAAGGACTACTAAGGAGGAAGGCCCTAAATGACATCTAAGGAAGAAGGCTGCAAAGGACCACTAAGGAGGAAGGCTCCAAAGGACTACTAAGGAGGAAGGCCCTAAATGATATCTAAGGAGGAAGGCTGCAAAGGACCACTAAGGAGGACAGCTCCAAAGGACTACTAAGGAGGAAGGCCCTAAATGACATCTAAGGAGAAAGGCTCCAAAGGACTACTAAGGAAGAAGTCCCTAAATGACATCTAAGGAGGAAGGCTGCAAAGGACCACTAAGGAGGAAGGCTCCACAGGACTACTAAGGAGGAAGGTCCTAAATGACATCTAAAGAGAAAGGCTCCAAAGGACTACTAAGGAAGAAGGTCCTAAATGACATCTAAGGAGGAAGGCTGCAAAGGACCACTAAGGAGGAAAGCTCCACAGAACTACTGAGGAGGAAGGCTCCACAGGACTACTGAGGAGGAAGGCTTCACATGACTCCTAAGGAGGATGGCTCCACAGGACTACTGAGGAAGAAGGCCCTAAATGACATCTAAGGAGGAAGGCTCCAAAGAGCTCCTGTGGAGTAATGCTCAATCTTTTAAATCTGTACAAAAAAAGGAGCCCCAGCCAATGGGACACTGGCTACACTTTCTGCCTCCTCTCCAGAGCTGTCCCCTTCCAATAAGAATCTCTGGATGCCATTTACAATGTTGCCCAGTGATGTTTAACCTATAGGGCTGAGGGCATACTGTAAGGGCTCTTTACACTTTCAGCTCCTATTGCCTCCTGTATGAAAAGGGATCAGTGGATCACTTTTCAGAGAACATGACAGGCTGGTAAGTGATATATCACCTCATCACCTGTATTAACCTTTGAAAGCCTGCAGCACCTTGCTGCAACTGCCTGTACTACACACTCTGGCAGGGTGATTGCAGCCAACCCCATTCAGGCTATTAGGTCACGTTTGCTATAGGTACTGCTCACTGAACTCGACATGTAGTATATATTATGCTGAGTCATGTGTGCCACCCCCTTCAGCCTCCATGTTTGCTTAAGATGGGTGGTCATGATGGTAAAATTGCAGCTCAACCACCTATTTTTAGCATCCCGCCAGTGCATATAAATGAAGTCTATGTGCAGGGAGTCATGGACCAACCACCTGCCAATACCTTGCTCTGATCTTTTAACCACTTCCCACCGACCTGGTGCATATATAGGGCCTCTCAGTGGGTGGGGTTTAACGCCCCATAAATGCGGCACTAGGTAAACCCTATTCTGTGCTGAGAGCGTGCTCTCATCACAATAACTAGTGGCTACCAGAAAACTCCCAATGCAAACTAGCTATCTGGAGCTTTACGATCATGTGACCGCTGTGACTGCCAGTCACATGATCAGAAAGCCTGCCTTGCCTCCAGGCATTTAGATCCTGGTAAACAGCCAGGAAAGGGGTTAATGTAATGATGTAGAGAGTGCTACTGAGATTATCACATACAAGTCACTCTCTGCATCACTGATGACCATCCACCACTGGGAAAACATCTGAAGAGGATACCACATCAAGTGTTTGGCTTGAAGATTTCAGAAAATGTAAGTATTAAAAAAAAATACATCAGGGGGGTCTTCAGATGGAAGTGGGGAACAGAGAGAAGTGGGGGCTAAGCCCAGATTAGGCTAAAAGAAACAAATCCATCTATCTATATATGGAGACATCTATCTATCTATGGAGACATCTATCTATTTATCTATGGAGACATCTATCTATTTATCTATGGAGACATCTATCTATCTATCTATGGAGACATCTATCTATCTATGGAGACATCTATCTATCTATCTATCTATCTATCTATGGAGACATCTATCTATTTATCTATGGAGACATCTATCTATCTATCTATGGAGACATCTATCTATCTATCTATGGAGACATCTATCTATCTATGGAGACATCTATCTATCTATCTATGGAGACATCTATCTATCTATGGAGACATCTATCTATTTATCTATGGAGACATCTATCTATCTATCTATGGAGACATCTATCTATTTATCTATGGAGACATCTATCTATCTATGGAGACATCTATCTATTTATCTATGGAGACATCTATCTATCTATGGAGACATCTATCTATTTATCTATGGAGACATCTATCTATCTATGGAGACATCTATCTATCTATCTATGAGACATCTATCTATTTATCTATGAGACATCTATCTATTTATCTATGGAGACATCTATCTATCTATCTATGGAGACATCTATCTATCTATCTATGGAGACATCTATCTATCTATGGAGACATCTATCTATCTATCTATGGAGACATCTATCTATCTATGGAGACATCTATCTATTTATCTATGGAGACATCTATCTATCTATCTATGGAGACATCTATCTATTTATCTATGGAGACATCTATCTATCTATGGAGACATCTATCTATTTATCTATGGAGACATCTATCTATCTATGGAGACATCTATCTATTTATCTATGGAGACATCTATCTATCTATGGAGACATCTATCTATCTATCTATGAGACATCTATCTATTTATCTATGGAGACATCTATCTATCTATCTATGGAGACATCTATCTATCTATCTATGGAGACATCTATCTATCTATGGAGACATCTATCTATCTATCTATGGAGACATCTATCTATCTATGGAGACATCTATCTATTTATCTATGGAGACATCTATCTATCTATCTATGGAGACATCTATCTATTTATCTATGGAGACATCTATCTATCTATGGAGACATCTATCTATTTATCTATGGAGACATCTATCTATCTATGGAGACATCTATCTATTTATCTATGGAGACATCTATCTATCTATGGAGACATCTATCTATCTATCTATGGAGACATCTATCTATTTATCTATGGAGACATCTATCTATTTATCTATGGAGACATCTATCTATCTATCTATGGAGACATCTATCTATTTATCTATGGAGACATCTATCTATCTATCTATGGAGACATCTATCTATCTATCTATCTATCTATGTAGACATCTATCTATCTATGGAGACATCTATCTATCTATCTATGGAGACATCTATCTATCTATGGAGACATCTATCTATTTATCTATGGAGACATCTATCTATTTATCTATGGAGACATCTATCTATCTATCTATGGAGACATCTATCTATCTATCTATGGAGACATCTATTTATCTATGGAGACATCTATCTATTTATCTATGGAGACATCTATCAATCTACCTGTCAATCTATCTATCTATCTATCTATCTAATCACATTGTATGATCATTCATTTTGGAGTGTCCTTATTCTTTTTGTTCACCTTCCATCGTCACACAAGTCCTCACGTTCTCCATCCCTCTAATATTACATCTAGACATCGTAGCTGTAGTACACCACAGTCATATTTGCGATCCTTCCTAGTCGACTTCTGCTCGGTATTATTTTTGTTGTCTTGAATCCCATACGTTGATACAGTTTATGAGCGTTGACTTGAATGGTCGATGTATCTAGGGTGACGCGCTGGTATCCCCGTTGGCGAGCAAAGTCAAAGACCTTCATGCACATGGCCTTGGCAATCCCTCGGCGTTGCTGGTCTTCAGCCACGGACAAGCGTCGTAGTATCATGTCGGTGTTGGAGTTTGGATCAGGCTGGACACCCACCATCCCTACAATCCGACCACCAGATTCAGCTACCCAGAAGCAAGAGTTGGGTCTCTGGACATAAGACTCTTCAATGTTTAGTAGATCTCCATTGTGAACCTTCCTTATAAACATGCGAACTGCAAACGTTAAAAGGCCACGAACTGCCGCCACGAATGCCCCAATGCTGAACAGAGACAGGATGTAGGAGCGACAGTACAAGTGAAGTGTGATGGACGAAGCCAAGATGGTGCAGTAGACTTGTGGCCGTTTCAAGATGTAGGAAGTAGCGCCAGGAAGGTAATCTAACATTCCTTGGGCGAACAGTTTACGTACAGCGTGGTAATCCCCGTTGTCGTATTTCCGTATGGAGTAGCCGGCCATTCCCCTACAGCTCGTCTTGCTTTTAGGGCTAAGCAAAATGAGAAATAGGATGTTGAGTGAGTGCAAACAGAAGGAAGGTTAGAGAAAAACTAAACAAAGAGATAGATCAACATCCACGGGGGATGTGCGGCATCGTGTGATTATCACTCTATTGGTTTGCATGGAAAATGCATAGTAAATAATAACAGGGCCTGGCTATCAACAGGTGAAATGAAAAAGGTTGCCAAGTACAAGTTATGATTTATAGGTAAGTCTATCAATGAGACTTACCCATAAATCATAACTGTTGGTGGACTTTATCGGTGGACCGCAGATGTGGTCACTCTTCAACCACCAATGGAAATTCTGAAATGTACAATGCCCTGTTGGGGCATACCTGGGACCACCATGCAATATTTTATTGTTATGCACGGGTTCCCCTTCTAAAATCCATACTACATCAGAAGGATTGCTATGGATTTTGGGAGGCTCCACTTTTTTTTCCTTACAGGAGAAATGACAGTAAGTAAGTAATGGCATAGGGACCCCCCAAAATACATACAGATCCTCATTCTCCCTGAGAGTCTAGTATGCATTTTCTGGGTTCCCATAACATTTTTTTTTTTTTACAGGATAGGAAGCTGACAGGGAAATGAAAATTACTATCAATATAAATGGCATCGCTTTTCTCTTTGAAAATGTTGCTGTATACATTGTACAGACGTACCTCGGTTTACAAATTTAATGCATTCTGCGGGACTTTTCATACTGCGAAAAATTTGTAAACAGAAACGCGGTTTCCCATAGGAATGCACTGAAAACCAATTAATCCGTTCCGGAGGTCAGAAAAAAGTTTTAAAAAAGTCTTTACTCTTTATAAAGTGCACTTCGGACACTTCTACCCCCTTCCCCCCCAGGCCAATTTTCAGCTTTCAGCGCTGTCACACTTTGAATGACAATTGCGCGGTCATGCAACACTGTACCCATTTGAACTTTTTTATCATTTTTTGTGACAGAGCTTTCTTTTGGTGGTATTTAATCACCTCAGGGTTTTTTATTTTTTCTTAAACAAACCAAAAACCACTGAAAATTTTGAAAAAAAAAAAGTTTTTTCTTAGTTTTTGTTATAAAATTTTGTAAATAAGTGATTTTTCTCTTTCAATGATGTGCGCTAATGAGGCTGTAGTGATGGGCACTGATAGGGTGCACTGATGGACACTGATAGGTGGCACTGATGGGCACTGATGAGGAGGCACTGGTAGGTGGCACTGATGGGCATTGACAGGCATCACTGATAGGCACTGAAAGGCAGCACTCATATATGGCACTGATAGGCGGCACTGACTGGCACTGATAGGTGACACTGACTGGCACTGATAGGTGGCACTAATTGGCAGCACTGATAGGTGGCACTGACTGGCATTGATAGGTGGCACTGACTGGCACTAATGGGTGACACTGAAAGGCAGATCAGATGGGCACTGATATGTGGCATTGATGTGCACTGGTAGGCACTGATATGTGGCATTGATGTGGCACTGATGGGCACTGGCAGGTGGCATGGATGAGCACTGAGAGCTGGCACTGATGGACACTGACAGGTGGCACTGCTGGGGCTACACTGATCATCAGTGTAGATGTCCCCTCCGCAGAATGCCGATTACCGGCTCTCCTCTCCTCTGTCAGCGTGACAGCTCGCGAGGAGAGAAATGCCGATAACCGGCATTTCCCTATTTACATGTGATCAGCTGTGATTGGACACAGCTGATCACATGACCGAGCCAAGATCTTCGGCTCATTCCGTAGATCGGTGATCTCAGAGACACAGCGCACCGGCGATCGCCGCACTGCACGCTCCTGGAGCCACGCATGCACAGTTAGAATGGGAGGACGTCATATGACGTCCTCCCAGAACGAGAGAACTGCCTTGCGCCCATCATTGGACTATATGGCGGGCAGGAGGCGGTTAAAGGCATAAATACTGTACAGGGACATGATATAAAAATGAATTTGTTTGAACAGATGTTGAGTATCTGTAACGACTCCCAATGGAAATGGACCCCTGCTCTTGGTTATCTTTTTCCTTTTGTACTCCTCTTTCCTTTTCTTTTTCTGTTTGTTTTCGGTGTGGCAGTGGATAGCTGCCTTTAGTTTGAGTTACTGTTGGTGTTATACTAATGTCTTTGTCATTTATGTGCCATTGATAGCCCCTGCGTGGGCGCACCTTTTGCTCTGTTGGTGTTAGAGCACTGTTTTTTTTTTCATTTTCTTTTTTATGTGCAATTGATAGCCCCTGCGTGGGCGTGTTTTTGCTCCTGTCTTAAACTGTTTATAAATTAATAAAAACATTGAAATACAATAATTAATTTGTAAATGCATTGAAACCAATTAATCCATTCCGGAGGTCAGAAAAAAGTTTTAAAAAAGTATTTTCTTTGTTCAAAACTTTTTATAAAGTGCACTTTAAAGGTATAAACACTGTACAGGGACATGATTAAAAAAAAATTTGTAAATGCATTGAAAACCAATTAATCCGTTGTGGAGGTCAGAAAAAAGTTTTAAAAAAGTCTTTTATCTGTTCAAAACTCTTTATAAAGTGAACTTTAAAGACATAAATACTGTACAGGGACATGATTAATGCAGTGCCGGCACCTCCCAGCCCTCCCAGTTTCAGAACCCGGGAGGCGGGTGAGGTTTTAGGGTCACGTGACTGCCGTGATTCGCCGTCACGGCGGTCACATGATCGAAAAGGTCCCGATCGAAAAGGGAGATCGGGACCTTTCCTTGAGTCATGGACATATGAACATGGAGCTCGAAGGGCACGCGATCTCAGCACATATGTATTTTCTAATTGCAAGCAAATATGCGGCCGCTCAACGTCAAGGCCCAGATGCCGAGAGGCTGCATATTTGCGTGCGCTCAGCGTCAAGGGGTTAAAAAAAATTTGTAAATGCATTGAAACCAATTAATCCATTCCGGAGGTCAGAAAAAAGTTTTAAAAAAGTCTTTTATCTGTTCAAAACTCTTTATAAAGTGCACTTTAAAGGTATAAACACTGTACAGGGACATGGTTAAAAAAAAATTTGTAAATGCATTGAAAACCAATTAATCCATTCCGGAGGTCAGAAAAAAGTTTTTAAAAAGTCTTTTATCTGTTCAAAACTCTTTATAAAGTGCACTTTAAAGACATAAATACTGTACAGGGACATGATTAACCTCTTGGTGCCGGCACCTCCCAGCCCTTTAAAAGTTTCAGAAGCCGGGAGGCGGGTGAGGTTTTAGGGTCACGTGACTGTCGTGATTCGCCGTCACGGCGGTCACATGATCGGAAAAGGCCCCGATCGAAAGGGGAGATCGGGACCTGTCCTTGAGTCATGGACATATGAACATGAAGCTCGAAGGGCACGCGCTCTCAGCACATATGTATTTTCTAACTGCAAGCAAATATGTGGCCGCTCAACGTCAAGGCCCAGATGCCGAGAGGCCGCATATTTGCGTGAGTTCAGCGTCAAGGGGTTAAAAAAAAATTTGTAAATGCATTAAAACCCAATTAATCCGTTCGGATTGCGAAAAAAATTAATAAACAGAGGCATTATTTTCAGTGGATTTTCATTCGTAAACCGAAAATGACATTAACCGAGGCGTTCGTAAACCGAGGTACGCCTGTATATGTGAGCCGCATCACTAGCAGATGCAGGGTATCTCCTAAGAAGTGTTTTTTTTAAAGGAATAGTGCATTATTGTTTCACTTTAATCAATAATAACATCAAAAACAATATTTTTTTATTTGCCATTTGGTGCACGTCCCCCAGGGCAATGCCCCTCCCCCCATCCCCTTTTTTCTTGTTCCTTCTGCCTAATCTATTAGCCTTAAAAATGAGGATAATTCAATTTACATATTTGTCACCCATTGACTTCCATGTGGTTCAAATTCAGTGTCTGTACCTGCGATACGTTGACCTAACATCCCACCAACTGAACCAGGGTGGGCCCTCTGAGACCTAAATTGTACATCCAGGTACTACGGAGTATTTCTCCATGTTACAAAAGGTTGTGAAAGGCTGCCATAAGCTGTCAGGTGAGTACTGTGCAGGGGCGGACTGACCATTTGGAAACTCGGGCACTGCCCGAGGGCCCGGGGTCAGTAGGGGGCCCCATGAGATGCCCCTGGTACCTTTTTCATAAGCTTTTTTGAGTTTGGGCAAGGACACAGGGGCCCCATGATCCCTATTGCCCGGGGGCCCCATGAGTTGTCAGTCCACCCCTGGTACTGTATCTGAACCTTCAGCAGATAGAAAGACTTTGCGTGCCAACAGAATTACAGAAGTATTGTAATCCTCATTTCCTGACACATTTCCTCTTTTGGGTGAAAATTGCAAGCCCAGATACATTTCACTTACAAATCCTCAATGCTGTCCTAACATGGGTTGTATTGATTTGTATTGCTGTAAAAAAAAAAACGTTGGACAGATAAACATACAAAAGATTATGGTGCAAAAACAGCCAGAAACGTCAATAATGGTAAAAACTAATAGTCCATCAGTACACAGAATACGGTGGAAGTAGATGAGATGACCTTTCCATAGAGCAGCAGACTGAAGGAACATCTGTAATGGGATAAAGAGACACAAGAGGGCGCATCGAAGTGCAGCAAATAAATCATTCTTTAAAAATAAAGTGCAAACTGGCTACTCACGTAGTAGAGTACAACAGACGGGTGTATTTAGGATTTGTGCTGCCCCAGGCAACACAAAAATTGTGTGCCCCCCCCCCCATGAGAGAGCGAGAGAGTTCTATCAGTGTGTGTATGAATATAACATATTTTTTTTCTCTCTGATTGCTCTCTCTTTCTTTCTCTCTCCCTTATTTCTCTATCTCTTCTCTCTCTACAGCTATTTTCAACATTGGCTCCTCTTCTCCCAGTAGAATTTTGAGTTTCCTCCTCTCTAGTAGTCTAGTAGTCCCTCCTCTCTGAAGTCTGGGATGAGAGAGGAGAGTCTCTTTTTCTCTCTCTCTCTCCCCTCTCTTCTCTCTCGCTATTTTCTCTCTCTCCTATCCCTCTCTCATTTATCTCTCTCTTTTCTCTCTTTCTCTCTTATTTCTGTCTCTCTTTCTCCCCCCATCTGTCTCTTCTCTCTCTTCTCATTGCGCGCTCTCTCTTTCCCTCTCTTCCCTGTCTCATTTCTCTTTTCTCTCTTATTTCTGCCCCCCTCTCTCTCCCTCCCCCTCTCTCCTCGCTCTCTCCCCCCTCTCCCCCCTCTCTCTCCCCCCTCCCCCCTCTCTCTCCCCCTCTTCCCCCTCTCTCTTATCTCTTACCTTATCTCTTTCTCATTTATCTCTCTGTTCCCTCTCTCTTCTCTCTCTCCCTTTCGCTCTCTCAGCCCCTCTCTCTCTCTCTCCTTTCTCTCTTCCCTCTCTCATTGCTTTCTCTCTCTTCTTTCTCTTCTCTCTCTCTCTGCTCTCTCTCTCTCTCTCTCTCTCTTTCTCTCCCTCTCTCATTTATCTCCCCCCCCCTCTTCTCACCCCCCATTCGCTCTCTCTCTTTTTCTCTTCCCTCTCTCCCCCCCTCCCTTCTCTCTCTCCTCTTCTATCCCTCCCTCTCTTATCTCTTTCTCATTTATCTCTCTGTTCCCTCTCTCTTCTCTCTCTCCCTTTCGCTCTCTCAGCCCCTCTCTCTCTCTCCTTTCTCTCTTCCTTCTCTCATTGCTTTCTCTCTCTTCTTTCTCTTCTCTCTCTCTCTGCTTTCTCTTTCTCTCTTATTTCTGTGTGTGTCTCTCTCCCTCTCTTATCTCTTTCTCATTTATTTCTCTTCTCTCGTCTTCCTCTCTCTCTCTTTTTCTCTCTCTCTCTCTCTCTCTCTCTATTTCTCTCCCTCTCTCATTTATCTCTCCCCCTCTTCTCACCCCCATTCGCTCTCTCTCTCTTTCTCTCTTCCCCCTCTCCCCCCTCCCCTCTCTCTCTCCTCTTCTATCCCCCCTCTCTTATCTCTTTCTCATTTATTTCTCTCCTCTCCTCTTCCTCTCTCTCTCTCTCTCTCTCTCACACTGATCTCTCTCTCTCTCTCTCTCTCTCTCTCTCTCTCTCTCTCTCTCTCTCTCTCATTGTGCTCTCTCTTTCATTGCACTCTCTCTCTCCCCATTTTACCCCTCTCTTCTCTCTCTCTCATTGCACTCGCTCTCTCTCTCTCGTTGCGCTCTCTCTTTCTCTCTCACACTGCTCTCTGTCTTTCATTGCACTCTCTCTCCCCATTTTACCCCTCTCTTCTCTCTCTCATTGCACTTGCTCTCTCTCTCTCTCTCTCTCTCTCGTTGTGCTCTCTCTCTCTCTCTCTCACTGCTCTCTCTCTTTCATTGCGCGCTCTCTCTCTCCCTCTTTTATCTCTCTCTCCTCTCTCTTTCTCTCTTATTTCTGTCTCTCCCCTCTCTTTCTCTTGTTGCTCTCTCTCTCTTCTCTCTCTCTTTTGTCTCATTTCTCTCCCGCTCACTCTCTCCCCCCCCCATTCCTGCTAGCAAATAACACCCCCCCCCCCCAAATCCCCATTACACTTCCTAGAAAAAGTGAAGAGGAAAGAGCCAGGAGGAGGTGAGCTGTGTTGTGTTCTCTGGGCTCTCCCTCCTATCAGAACAGTGCTCGTCCGACACTGATAGATCGTATGGGACTGTACACACACAGTATGTTTACCACCCCCACCACCTCCTCCAAGGGCTGCACATCTCCGGGCAGCAGGAATGTGGGTAGGGGGACAAGCTCCACGAAAAGGTAAGTTGTAAAGCAAGCCGGCGATCCCTGAAGGATGGATCCAATCCATCCTGCGGGGATCGTTGGCTTTCCTGTGGGGAATCGTTGGCATGCAACCTATACGGGGTGACACAGGACCCGTTCCAAGAAAAGGTAAGTTGTAAAGAAAGCTGACAATCCCCACAGGATGGATCAGATCTGCGTGCTTAGTGCAAGCTCTTGGTCTAGGCAATTATTTCCAGCCTAGTTGTGTATTATATACTGGACTTGTGTAAGCAATCGACAAACCCCCCTGTGACGGAGGGTAGGCAGGACAGAACACACAGAGTGGATGGCAAACACACAAAGCTTTACTGAGACAAAACGATGACAGTCACTCAATGGAGGGATTGCAGGGAGGGTGACCTCGCCAGTAAGGGGCAGCAAGGATTGGCTAAAACACTTGTAGTCCAGTACCAAGAGCAAAGGAAAAGTCTCTGTAGCAGATTGTAATCCAACAAGGGGGGTAGGGGGTCATCACAGGAACAGTTCAGGTAAAACAGGGGAAAGCATATGCTCACGGATCTGACAGGGTGCCTGGTCTCCCAGGGATAGAAAGTAAGACACAGGTACCTGTTGAGGTCCGGAATAGGCGGGTGGTCTCCCCTTTTGGACTGGGATCTCAGGCAGCTGGCAGGCAATCTCCCCCCTTAGACTGGGGTCTCAGGAAGCTGGCAGGCAATCTCCCCCATAGACTGGGGTCTCAGGCAGCTGGCAGGCAATCTCCCCCCTGGACTGGGGTCTCAGGCAGCTGGCAGGAAATCTCCCCCCCTTAACAAGGGTCTCAGGCAGCTGGCAGGCAATCTCCCCCCCTTGACTGGGGTCTCAGACAGCTGGCAGGCAATCTCCCCCCTGGACTGGGGACTTAGGCAGGGCTTGGATGCGGTCCCCCTCATAGCTGGGAGTGTTGGCAGAGTCTAGCCATGAGGGTCCCGCTGCAGCTGGGCTCCCTCGGTGGCTGCACAGCGGAGAAGATGACCGGAGCGCCCGGCATCAGCTTCTTAAGCTGATGCGGGATGCTCTCCAGTCGTCTTGGCAACCACGGCGGGCCGGAGTTGGCGTGCCTCGTTGAATGGCAACGACGCACGCCCACCTGGACACAGGCCGCGCTTCTTGTTAGGGCGACCTTTGTCCAGGGACATCAACAAGCGCGGGAACTTTCCGTGCCCGTGCTGCGGATGACAGGGCTGGGGTGGCGTCAGTCTGACGCCGCAGCCTGGAACATCCCTGCAAGAGGTTCGCACCTCTCCGTGGAGAGGTGTGAACCTTGCTACCTTCTCCTCTCCACCCGCGCCGGGGGAGGAGAAGATAGTGGCAGGGGTGGTGAAAGCCACACCTCTCGTCCTGCGAGGCAGGATGGGAGCTGGAGGGGGGTCATTTGGCAACGGGGAGAGAAACAGGGTGGAGACAGGGGACATCAAGGCAACCTGGTGGAGAAAATAGTTTAATTAAATTTGTGGACATTTAGCCAGCTGGCAGGGAGGAGGAAACTACAGTAATTGAATTTGGGCCATTTGGCCGGATGACACGGAGGACATACAGTAATTAAATCTGGGGACGTTTGGCACAAGGAATTAATGAGAGGATTAAGCAGAATAAATAATTGGCAGGGCCCCTATACCGTGACACCCCCTCCCCATGCAAACAACATGATGACCTTCTAAGAAAGATAGCAAATTCCTGAAAGGAGAGCAGTGGTCTGGCTTGGCTCGTCCAAATAGTCAGCCTACAATGCCATTCCTGTAATCAGCTAAGGTAACCAGAATAATCAGGACATTAGAGGCTTCATTAGATATTTGTGAGGCCAACAGTAATAAAAGATATGAAATATGCAATTTCTCCCATCAGTAGACGTTTCAGATCACTACTACTCAGCTCAGATTCCTGTAATGATGGCTCCAGAATACATGATATGCTCTTTTATACTCTATTACATGTAAGTGGCCGGTTTATTAATAAATGATTCACTTGCTGCACTTAGATGCGCCCTCTTGTGTATATTAAACGTTCAGTTTTGCATACAAAATTCCATGCTGTTGGATCAAAAACTGGCATTTTTTTGTGGCTAGGTAAACACCTTAACCCCTGGTTCACATATATGCAGACTTGCAGGCCGCGTTTTGCGTGGGCACGAGAGCCCATTAATTTGAATGGACTCCCGTGCTCCATGACACGCAGGAAAGAAGTCCCTGCACTTCTTTGGAAAACCTCGGTTCCCAGTACAGTTGCGTTTTCCAGTGCGGGCGACATGCCATTAAAACTAATGGCACCTGCCAGCGGGTCCTCTGTGCGGGTGGTGTGGCTGCACAGATTTTAGTGCGCATCCGTACCCGCACAGATGTGAACCTAGCCTAACTGGTGAAGAGGTGAAGCTCAGATTAAACACACTGCTCCATACAGACATAAACATGATTATTTGCAAAATAACAACCTATATACAGTATTTCCCAGAAGTGAGTCCACCCCTCACATTTTTGTCAATATTTGATTCTCTCTTTTCATGTGACAACACTGAAGAAATGACACTTTGCTACAATGTGACGTAGTCAGTGTACAGTTTGTATAACATGGAAATTTGCTGTCCCCTCAAAATAACTCAACACACCGCCATTAATGTCTGAACATTAAACAGCTCTCAGGTGTGAATGGGGAGCGGGTGTGTTATGTTTGGTGTTATCGCTCTCACTCTCTCTTACTGGTCACTGGAAGTTCAACATGGCACCTCATGGCAAAGAACTGTCTGAGGATCTGAAAAAAAGAATTGTTGCTCTACATAAAGATGGCCGAGGCTATAAGAAGATTGCCAAGACTCTGAAACTGAGCTGCAGCACGGTGGCCAAGACCATACAGCGGTCTAACAGGACAGGTTCCACTCAGAACAGGCCTCGCCATGGGCGACCAAAGCTGTTGAGTCCGCGTGCTCAGCATCATATCCAGAGGTTGTCTTTGGGAAATAGACGTATGAGTGCTGCCAGCATTGCTGCAGAGGTTGGAGGGGTGGGGGGTCAGCCTGTCAGTGCTCAGACCATACGCCGCACACTGCATCACATTGGTCTGCATGGCTGTCGTCCCAGAAGGAAGCCTCTTCTAAAGATGATGCACAAGAAAGCTGCAAACAGTTTGCTGAAGACAAGCAGACTAAGGACATGGATTACTGGGACCATCTCCTGTGGTCTGATGGCACCAAGATCAGCTGATTGGGTTCAGATGGTATCAAGCATGTGTGGCGGCAACCGGGTGAGGAGTACAAAGACAAGTGTGTCTTGCCTCCAGTCAGGCATGGTGGTGGGAGTGTCATGGTCTGGGGCTGCATGGTGGTGGGGGTGTCATGGTCTGGGGCTGCATGGTGGTGGGAGTGTCATGGTCTGGGGCTGCATGGTGGTGCGAGTGTCATGGTCTGGTACTGCATGGTGGTGGGAGTGTCATGGTCTGGGGCTGCATGGTGGTAGGGGTGTCATGGTCTGGGGCTGCATGGTGGTGGGAGTGTCATGGTCTGGGGCTGCATGGTGGTGCGAGTGTCATGGTCTGGGGCTGCATGGTGGTGGGAGTGTCATGGTCTGGGGCTGCATGGTGGTGGGAGTGTCATGGTCTGGGGCTGCATGAGTGCTGCCGACACTGGGGGGCTACAGTTCATTGAGGGAACCATGAATGCCAACATGTACTGTGACATACTGAAGCAGAGCATGATCCCCTCCCTTCAGAGACTGGGCTGCAGGGCAGTATTCCAACATGATAACGACCCCAAACACGCCTCCAATGCCACCACTGCCTTGCTAAAGAAGCTGAGGGTAAAGGTGATGGACTGGGCAAGCATGTCTTTAGACCTAAACCCTATTGAACATCTGTGGGGCATCCTCAAACGGAAGGTGGAGAATCGCAAGGTCTCTAACATCCACCAGCTCCATAATGTCCTCATGGAGGAGTGGAAGATGACTTCAGTGGCAACCTGGGAAGCTCTGGTGACCTCCATGCCCAAAGGGTTAAGGCAGTGCTGTAAGATAATGGCGGCCACAAAAAATATTGACACTTTGGGCCCAATCTGGACCTTGTCACTTAGGGGTGGACTCACTTTTGTTGCCGGCAGTTTAGACATTAATGGCGGTGTGTTGAGTTATTTTGAGAGGACAGAAAATTTCCATGTTATACAAGCTGTACACTGACTACGTCACATTGTAGAAAAGTGTCATTTCTTCAGTGTTGTCACATGACAAGAGAGTGTCAAATATTGACACAAATGTGAGGGGGGGGGGGGGGGGAGGGGGGGACTCACTTCTGGGAGATACTGTATATACAGTATATAGTAATAAAATTTTTTTTAACATTTGCATAAATATGAATAGAAAGGACCAAAAACATTTACATTTTCCCTTTAATATAACATATCAAGACATGATGCATATGACTGCTAAATATCAATTTGTAATATATGTATTAAATATAAATACACTGCTCAAAAAAATTAAAGGAGACTTTGTAATCAGAGTATAGCAAGTCAATGAAAGTCCTGGGATATGGATCTGGTCAGGTAAGTCGCAGAGGGGGGTTGTTCATCAGTTTCAGCTGCTTTGGTGTTCATGAAAATAACAACAGGTGCACTAGATGGGCAACAATGAGACGACCCCCAAAACAGGAATGGTTTTACAGATGGAGGACACTGACATTTTTTTCCTACTCATCTTTTCTGACTGTTTTTCACTAGTTTTGCATTTGGCTCGGGTCAGTGTCACTACTGGTAGCATGAGGCCATACCTGGACAAAACAGGGGTTGCACAGGCAGTTCAACTGTATCTGCTCCTTTGTGCAAGGAGGAACAGGATGAGCCCTGCCAGAATGCTACAAAATGACCTCCAGCAGGCCACTTGTGTGAATGTCTCTGACCAATCAGAAACAGACTTCATGAGGGTAGCCTGAGGACCTGATATCCTCTAGTGGGGCCTGTGCTCACTGCCCGACACCATAGAGCTGGATTGGCATTGGCCATTGAACCCTAGAATTGGCAAGTCCACCACTGGCACCCTGTGCTTTTCAAAGATGAGAGCAGGTTCCCCCTGAGCACATGTGACAGACGTGAAAGGGTCTGGAGAAGCCATGGAGAATGTTCTGCTGCCTGTAACATGGTTCAGCATGATCATCTTGGTGGTAGTGGGTCAGTGATGGTCTGGGGAGGCATATCTATGGAGGGACTCACAGACCCCAGGACACCATCCATCGTCTCGTTAGGAGCATGCCCCAAATAATGATTGTCTGAACACCCCCCTATTGGGTTCGTGGTAGAGCATTCAAACTTAAAGAAAGTTCTACCGCGAACATCGAACATAATGCAAGTCTATGGGACTCAAACTTGTAAATTCAAAAGTGCCCATTTTGAAGGCTTATATACAAGTTATTGGCCATAAAAGGGGTATGGGGACTCAGGTACTGTCCTGAGGGATATGAATCAGTGAAAAAAACATCTGATAGGTCTGATAGGAAGGTTAGGATGGACCCCACAGTAAAAAAACACTTTTTTTAAAGTGTGTGGGATTCCCCCTAAAAGCCATACCAGGCCTTTTAGGCCTGGTAGGACATTAAAGGGGGAACCCACCCTCCAAAAAATGGGGGTGGGGGGGAAAGCATGGGGTCCCCCATAAATTCTTATTAGACTCTTGATCTGAGCACAGGCCAGGCCAGGAAAGGGGGGGGTTAGCCCCCACGCCGGGCCTTACCAGGCCACATGCCCTTGGCATTGGGACAATGTACCCATACAGATAAGGACAAGGTCCTCTTCCCCACAACCCTGGCCGGTGGTTGTAGGAGGTCTGCAGGTGAGGGGGCTTATCGGAATCTGGAAGCTCCCTTTTACTAGGGGCCCCCAGATAAAGCCCCAACCCCATGTGAAGTATGGGGTACATGGTACTGTTACCCATTCACCATTTTTATTACCTGCAAAAAAACGTGCATTTATTATTTTTGTCAAAAAGGTGAACTTATCCTTTAACACCTACTTAAGGGACTTTAAATAACCACAATGTATAAATCTAAAGATAAAATTACATTTGTAAGCTTCATGTGACACAAAATGTATTTAATGAAAATCCACGGTAAAGCTATTATGCAAAAATAAATGTGCTAAACAAAGAACAAAGACATTTTAATAACATTTAATAGAGTATAGCATCTTTTTTTTCAAGTTAATAACAGAAACACAGACAGTGCACAATGTATTAGAATATCAGATGTCCATCCAGTGTATAATATCTCCGATATCTAGGAATCTGTAACAATTCTCTATGTGTTTAACCCCTTACTCCTCCTGAAATCCTGGACAACCAATGGTGATGTGTTACGTTGACACCAGGGGCGGACTGACCATTTGGAAACGCGGGCACGGGTCAGTAGGGGGCCCCATGAGATGCCCCTGGTACCTTTTTCATAGGCTTTTTTGAGTTTGGGCAAGGACACAGGGGCCCCATGATCCCCTATTGCCCGGGGGCCCCATGAGTTGTCAGTCCGCCCCTGGTTGACACATTTTATTTTTTGTCTTAGTTAAAACAAACAGTTACAGTATATGTAATGTCTGGTCAGGAGAGCATTTTATACAAGTATATTTATAAGTCCCCAAGTCTGGCCAGCAGGACCGTGAATCAGGCTACAGCTCTTCACCTGGGCTACCTCATTGTGTCAATACATTTTCTTTTCCATTTGGTTCCCGGAATTCTTTAAACACTCCAAATCACCAGTACACTTAAATCCTATACATTATAAAGAGAGATTAGCATCTTGTTTCTTGCCAGAAGCACTGGAGGATATAGCATAGGCATCAGCAGAAAATGCACAGTACCACTTCTCTCTCTCTCCCCATTTGTGAGATCATTGGACATCTCATTGCAAACCATGGCCATTAATATAGACCTGTCCTCCCTTTGCAGCTAGACCGGCTTCCACTCTTTTGGGAAGATCTTCCACAAGATTTTGGAGTGTGTCTGGGGGATTTTGTGGCTATTCAGCCAAAAGAAAAACAATTGTGAGGTAAGGTATTGATGTTGGAGGGCAAGACCTGGCATGCAATGGTTGTTGCAATTCAACCCAAAAGTGTTCAGTAGAGAGAAGGTCGGGGCTCTGTGCAGAACACTCAAGCTTCTCCACAGTAAACTCATCAAACTATGAGCTGGACTGAGCTCCTGGTACACAGGGACACCATTAAGGGACTCAGAAAAGGGTCTTCACTAAACTGTGACCACAAGGGTGGAAGAGCACAATTGTCTAAAACCACGGTTCCTCCAGAGGGGTTCCTTGAGCAATGAGCCATTTCTGCCTCTCAGATAAGTTCCCGCTGACTCCATTGATCTTTTTAGCCATCTGTAAGGGGTTATTCTTCACAATGACCACAAGAGTAAGGAGAATTCTTCCTGCTGACCATCATGCTATTGTACTGTAATTTTTAGCTGGAGTTCCCTGAGACCAGAACAGTATTTCCAGAGTTTCTTAGAGTGTTGTAAAGGTTGAGAAGGGGTGGTCTAAAATGTCTTTGTGGACTTGGACTTTGTTTAACTTGAAGGGGATTCTGTGTATTTTTGGCCATATTGTCATCTATCTATCTATCTATCTATCTATCTATCTATCTATCTATCATCTATCTATCTATTATCTATCTATCTATCTATCTATCTATCTATCTATCTATCTATCTATCTATTATTTATCTATTATCTATCTATCTATCTATCTATCTATCTATCTATCTATCTATCTATCTATCTATCTATCTATCTACCCAGCCTTTCACAAGCAGGGTTCCATGATTAGGGTTCTTTCTGGGGCTGCAAGACTTTCCTCATAAAGTGAGCAATAGAGAGTACATCTCCCACCTACAGATACCACCAATGTATGATGGCTAATGTTGAGGAACACCACCATTTAAGTTGTCAATGTATTGTTCTCTAAATAATATTCATTTCATTTCAAGGATATTACTAAAAATGATGTTGCATTATAGAGCAGAGGCATATAAAATAGTATCTCCCGTGTCAAAAATCATAGATATGTTACATTACAGTATTATTCTTCAAAGCTGGACACTAAACATTGTTTTGGCTATTGCTTTAGTGCCATGCCTTTGTGGTTGTAGAAATCTTTCCAGTGATGGCAGGTCCTCTTCACAGTCCTGAACTTCTGGTGCTAAATGGGCCTTGGGTCTAACATTGCAGTACACTGAAGAAGTCCCAACAGCCTCCCATCCCTTTCCATCCCCTCCTCAATAAAAAGTGCTTGTATTGTTTTCACTGAATATAAAATTCTCTCAGAATGGGGGTTTGGATGGATGGAAGACAGGATTCCCCTCCTCCACTCTCAGAAAGGGTTACATTCTGTGAATATAATACAAGGACTTTTCTGAATGGAGCACAGGACAGAAAGGAACAGGAGGCCGTCAGGACTTCTTCAATGTACCTCAGTGTAAGATATAGCTAATTAACCTACATAGTGCCAAAAGTTTAGGGCTGTGAGCAGGACCTGTCATCACCTGAGAGATTTCTACATGAAGGAGCAATGAGCAGGACATAGGATACACTTCATTACAGGTAAGGTGTGTAACAAACTTTCTACAACATATTGGTGAATTGATAACGCTGATGTACCATGAGCTGTTGATAGAATCATTTTAGCAGGAGTGTTATGAGACCGGAAAAGAGTCCCTAAGAGGTAGCTGAGAAAAGATCTATCTATCTATCTATCTAAAAAAAAAAGTCCTGGATCTTCTTTCTTGGATACACAGAATATAACTGGATCAGGGACGGACTGACCATTTGGAAACTCAGTAGGGGGCCCCATGAGATGCCCCTGGTTCCTTTTTAATAGGCTTTTTTGAGTTTGGGCAAGGACACAGGGGCCCCATGATTCCCTATTGACCGGGGGCCCCATGAGTTGTCAGTCCGCCCTTGAACTGGATATAACATTTATAGGGAAAGTTGATCCAGGGAATATCCGATTGCCTCTCGGGGGATCAGGAAGAAACTTTTTCCCCTGCAGGAGCAAATTGGGTTCATGCTTTGTTGGGTTTTTT
Source organism: Staurois parvus (assembly GCF_062004578.1). Lineage (NCBI taxonomy): Eukaryota > Metazoa > Chordata > Amphibia > Anura > Ranidae > Staurois > Staurois parvus. The sequence continues at coordinate 553,951 of NW_028319274.1, forward strand.
CTGCCTTCCTCTGGATCAACTGTGGCTGTAGGATTGTAACTTTGTTTGTAATGGTTGAACTGGATGGACTTTTGTCTTTTTTCAGCCAGACTAACTATGAAACATACAGTATCGTCCACGCATGTCCCCACAATAACAGTCCCTCTCTTTTATTCTCACATCTAGAGATCATAGCTGTAGAACACCACAGACAGGTTTGCAAACCTTCCAAGTCTAGTACGGCTTGGTATTATTTTGGTTACCTTGAAACCCAAGCGTTGATACAGTTTATGAGCATTGACCTGAAAAGTTGATGTATCTAGAATGACACGTTTATATCCTCGCTGGCGAGCAAAATCAAAAACTGTCATGCATAGAGCCTTGGCGATCCCTCGGCGTTGCTGGTCTTTAGCCACGGACAAGCGTTGTAGTGACATGTCACTGGTGGAGTTCGGAGCAGGCTGGGCACCCACCATCCCTACAATACGACCGCCAGACTCGACTACCCAGAAGCAGGAGTTGGATCTCCAAATGTAGGACTCTTGAATGTTTAGTAAATCTCCATTGTGACATTTCTTTATCAATTTACGACACGCAAATGTTAAAAGACAGCGAATTGAAATGAAGAATATCCCAACCCCCAACAGAGACAGGAAGTAGGACCGAAAAAACAATTGCAGTATGATGGATGATGCCAGGATGGTGCAATAGACTTGGGGGAGCTTCAACATGTACAAGGTAGTGCCGGGAACGTACTCCATCATTCCTTGGGCAAACAATTCACGAACAGCATAATAATACCCATTGTTGTATTTCTGTATGGAGTAGTCAGCCATTCCCTAGCAGCTCGCCTTGAAGCTAAGTCAAAGGAAAAGGAGAAATAGGATGTCTTATGAATACAAAAGAAACCAGAGAAGAGAGGAGATGAATAAAGAGATACAAAAAGTGGAGTTTAGTAAGATCATAGAATCATTTTTATAACTTCTTTATTGATTTGCAAGAAAAATTATTGAAAGGGGCCTCTTTGGTATTTAAATGTTGTTGTAATAGTGAAAGATTAAAAACAATTGGTAATTCCAATGGAAATTCCAAAGTTACCCATCACAACCTGTAGTGGTGAATGAATAATTGCAGGTCTGCTCTGCCAGTGGTTAGTCACAGTCTCCACAAATTATAATGAGCTGCTGATGACTTACTGGCCCACCTAGGATCTGTACACTTGGAGCACCTAGGATCTGTACACTTGGAGCACCTAGGATCTGTACACTTGGAGCACCTAGGATCTGTACACTTGGAGCACCTAGGATCTGTACACTTGGAGCACCTAGGATCTGTACACTTGGAGCACCTAGGATCTGTACACTTGGCCCACCTAGGATCTGTACACTTGGCCCACCTAGGATCTGTACACTTGGAGCACCTAGGATCTGTACACTTGGCCCACCTAGGATCTGTACACTTGGAGCACCTAGGATCTGTACACTTGGAGCACCTAGGATCTGTACACTTAGCCCACCTAGGATCTGTACACTTGGAGCACCTAGGATCTGTACTCTTGGAGAACCTAGGATCTGTACACTTGGAGCACCTAGGATCTGTACACTTGGAGCACCTAGGATCTGTACACTTGGAGCACCTAGGATCTGTACACTTGGAGCACCTAGGATCTGTACACTTGGCCCACCTAGGATCTGTACACTTGGAGCACCTAGGATCTGTACACTTGGAGCACCTAGGATCTGTACACTTAGCCCACCTAGGATCTGTACACTTGGAGCACCTAGGATCTGTACTCTTGGAGCACCTAGGATCTGTACACTTGGAGCACCTAGGATCTGTACACTTGGAGCACCTAGGATCTGTACACTTGGAGCACCTAGGATCTGTACACTTGGAGCACCTAGGATCTGTACACTTGGAGCACCTAGGATCTGTACACTTGGAGCACAGGCTGTCCACCCCAAGGGTGCAAGAACCCTAGCTGCAAATAGGAAGCCCCATTGAAGACAGTGGGATGTTGCTAACTCGCACAGCTAACCACGCCCGCTCCAATATAATCTCTGAAACAGTGATCACATTCGAATGATTGGCCCTGGATGCAGGCAGTCAGGATCCAATCAGATTGTTCTCCTGGAGATTATGGGACAAGACCCCCTATCTCTGTAACACTGGCTATTACGGAAGTGATGTGCTAAATAAGTATTTCTCAAACAGGGTGCCATCTGGATTCCCACTGGAGTATGAGGAGCACAGGACCCAGTTTGCCCTGGATGAACATCATGAGTTGCCATGGTGCAGGCAGGCCAGCCACCAGCACCATAGCAACCAATGATACTGTAGGGCCAGGACACACTCTCTCACCTATTGCCCTCTTCATTGTCACTGGAACCCAAAGGTAGGGCTCTAATGTGATTGGGGACTGCGTGATTGGGGTCTCTGTGACAGGGACTGTTTGATTGGGGTGCAGTGTAATAAGGGGGCCTGCGTTACGGTTGTGTTGCATAATAACGGGGCCTGTGTAACTGGGGGGCACTGTGATGGGAGACTGTGTGGCTCGGGGGCTCTGTGGTGATGAGGAAAGTACAATTTGATAGGGAGGCTCTGATGTGATGGGGGCACTCTGATGCGATGGCAGGATTCATGTATAGGGGTCCCTGAGGTGTAGGGATGGCTCTGATGTGATGGAGACTCTCATGTATTGGGGGATTCTGAAGCAATGGAGAGATATGTGATATGATGTGGAACCTCTGATGTTAAAGGGGGTTCCGATGTGATGGGGGGCATCTTTGATGTGATGGGGGGACCTGTGATATGATAGGAGACATCTGATGTGAATGTGAGCTTTCATGTGGAAGGGGACCTCTAATGTGATGGGGAGAATCTATGATGTGATGGGGGGGATCTGTGAAATAATGAGGGATGTCTGATGTGAATGGAGATCTGATATGATGGGGACCTCGATATGATGGAATAATATTTATGTAATGGGGGGATTTGTGAAATGATGGGGGATGTCTGATGTGAAGGGGGACTCTCATGTGATGGGGGGACCTATGATGTGATGGGAGGATCTGTGATATGATGAGGGACATCTGATGTGAAGAGGGGGCTCTCATGTGATGGGGGGACCTCTGATGTGATGGGGTAATCTGTGGTATAACGGGGGATGTCTGAGGTGAAGAGGGGGCTCTCATGTGATGCAGGACTTCTGGTATGATGGGGGAATCTTTGATGTGATGGGAGGATCGGTGATATGATGAGGGACGTCTGATGTGAAGGGGGGGCTCTCATGTGATGGGGAGACCTCTGATATGATGGGGGAATCTGTGGCATAATGGGGGATGTCTGATGTGAAGGGGGGCTCTCATGTGACTGGGGGACCTCTGATGTGATGGGGGAATATTTGATGTGATGGGGGGATCTGTGATATGATGGGGGAAGTCTGATGTGATGGGGGGATCTGTGATATGATGGGGGTGTCTGATGTGAAGGGGGGTTCTCATGTGATTGGGGGACCTCTGATGTGATGGGGGAATCTATGATGTGATGGGGGGATCTGTGATATGATGGGGGATGTCTGATGTGAAGGGGGGCTCTCATGTGATGGGGAAACCTCTGATATGATGGGGGAAGTCTGATGTGATGGGGGGATCTGTGATATGATGGGGGATGTCTGATGCGAAGGGGGGCTCTCATGTGATGGGAGACTTCTGATATGATGGGGGAATCTTTGATGTGATGGGGAAACCTCTGATATGATGGGGGAAGTCTGATGTGATGGGGGGATCTGTGATATGATGGGGGATGTCTGATGTGAAGGGGGGCTCTCATGTGATGGGGAAACCTCTGATATGATGGGGGAATCTTTGATGTGATGGGGAAACCTCTGATATGATGGGGGAAGTCTGATGTGATGGGGGGATCTGTGATATGATGGGGGATGTCTGATGTGAAGGGGGGCTCTCATGTGATGGGGAAACCTTTGATATGATGGGGGAATCTTTGATGTGATGGGGAAACCTCTGATATGATGGGGGAAGTCTGATGTGATGGGGGGATCTGTGATATGATGGGGGATGTCTGATGTGAAGGGGGGCTCTCATGTGATGGGGAAACCTCTGATATGATGGGGGAATCTTTGATGTGATGGGGAAACCTCTGATATGATGGGGGAAGTCTGATGTGAAGGGGGGATTTGTGATATGATGGGGGATGTCTGATGTGAAGGGGGGCTCTCATGTGATTGGGGGACCTCTGATGTGATGGGGGAATCTTTGATGTGATGGGGGGATCTGTGATATGATGGGGGGGATCTGTGATATGTTGGGGAATGTCTGATGTGAAGGGGGGCTCTGATGTGATGGGGGGACCTCTGATGTGATGGGGGAATCTATGATGTGATGGGGGGATCTGTGATATGATGGGGGAAGTCTGATGTGAAGGGGGGCTCTCATGTGATGGGAGACTTCTGATGTGAAGTTACCTTCATAAAGATGGTTGTGTTCATGGTCCCAGGCTCAGGTTTCCCATTGGGAAGTAACATTTACGTTTTGCAAATATAGTATAAGGCTATTACATAGGAATTTCTCAGGATCCAACCCTCATGTGTGTTCCTTGTGAATATATAAAAGATGGACCCCCCTCTGGATCTGAAGAGGTCTGCAGTAAGGGGTCGGGAGGCCAGGTTTCAGGGCTGGATTGTGGCATCCACCAATAAAATGGTCAATGGACGGTACGTAGTCATTAGCTATGAATCGGTTAGATGCCAGTTAGGATGATGATGTAGTCGGGTCACACTCACCGCACACTAATACTGCTTTAGCTTTGCTGTTACATCAAACTTTGGGACCTTTTTTTATAAAGATTGAGAAGATGATTCCGAATTCACTGTCTATTTTTATGAGTTTGCCAAGTTTAGATCTAAAGGTCAGCAAATTTAAAAAAGGGAACCAGCTTCTGAAAATGGAGAACAATCCGAAAAGAAAGAAGTTTTGTAACTTCTACTTCTCATGTCCTGTCTCTGTCACGCCAGGACACGGAATTAAAAACTAAAGAAGAAATCCAGCTGTGGCAATTTTTCATGGTTACATCCAGCTTGGACCTTTGTAAATACATAACAGAGATTCTAATCTTTACTACTCCATCCAAAGCTAAAGAGGGATTGACTGGAGTTATGGACGCTCTACTTGCCCACCTCCACAGTTGGCCATCAGCCAGTTGAGCTCTTACCATTTTGTTTGATTGTTACATTCTCGGGGACCTGTGACCAAACCAGGCTCACTAGAACAAAATCTGAACCAGGGCCGGACTGACAACTCATGGGGCCCCTGGGCAATAGGGGATCATGGGGCCCCTGTGTCCTTGCCCAAACTCAAAAAAGCCTATGAAAAAGGTACCAGGGGCATCTCATGGGGCCCCCTACTGACCCCGGGCCCTCGGGCAGTGCCCGAGTTTCCCAATGGTCAGTCCGCTCCTGATCTGAACCTATTCAGAGGATGACAACTTATTATGTACTCTAATGTTATAGTGATATCATAGCTCAATGAATATTTATAGAATTTGGGAAAATAGTTGTAGTTGGTAGAAGCTTAAAGTATATCTAATCCCAAAAACAAGAATGTAATATAATCCATTCCTTAGGTGTGGTGGCAGCATTAGTTTTCTTTTCTTAGGCTTTTTTCCATATTTTCACTTGATGATCCAAACAGTAACGCACTTCCCATCGTAGGTTGGTTCCTCAATCTTTGGAGGAGCTACAGAGACAATAGCAATGTCTGGAGAGGGCAGTGTCATGTGCACTAGCAGATATAGATGGACTTGACAGATTTAAGTCAAACTTCAGCTAACACTTTATATGCAGCTGCAGCAACAGTTTTGTCCTTTGGGGATAAAGGTTTTACATACCGTATTTTTCGCTCCATAAGACGCACTTTTTTCCCCCCAAAAAAGGGGGAAAAATGTGAGTGCATCTTAAGGAGCGAATATAAAGCGGCCGGTCTGGTATTTCCGCCGCCACCATGTCAGAATATCGGGCCGGCTGCTCACCTGTTCTCTCCTGCAGGGCCTTACCTGTTCCTCGCTCCAGCGCTGTACAGTCTTCCCGCGCTGGCTTCTCTGACAGCCGGGTGCCCACTGCGCATGCGCGAGAAGCGCCGCGCTTTGTGAATGGTCCGGTGTCTTCTGGGACACATGACAGGTCCCAGAAGGCGCCGGGCCATTCACAAAGCGCAGCGCTTCTCGCGCATGCGCAGTGGGCACCCGGCTGTCACAGAAGCCGGCCCGGGAAGAAGAGTGAAGGACAACTCCGCGAAAGTGGGAGCGGGTACTTGTCAAATTCAGGTACCCGCTCCCCCTCCCTCCCCAAAGGTCAGCAGTCTCTGGTCATCTCCTTTACTGTCTGCAGTCTCTGGTTATTCCCTGCACTGTGTCCGCAGTCTCTGCTCATCTGTACTGTGTCCCTGCTATTTTCCCTGTACTATGTCCGCAGTCTCTGGTCATCTCCTGTACTATGTCTGCAGTCTCTGGTCATCCCCTGTACTGTGTCCGCAGTCTCTGGTCATCTCCTGTACTGTGTCCGCAGTCTCTGGTCATCTCCTGTACTATGTCCGCAGTCTCTGGTCATCTCCTGTACTATGTCCGCAGTCTCTGGTCATCCCCTGTACTGTGTCCGCAGTCTCTGGTCATCTCCTGTACTGTGTCTGCAGTCTCTGGTCATCCCCTGTACTATGTCCGCAGTCTCTGGTCATCCCCTGTACTGTGTCCGCAGTCTCTGGTCATCTCCTGTACTGTGTCCGCAGTCTCTGGTCATCTCCTGTACTATTTCCGCAGTCTCTGGTCATCCCCTGTACTGTGTCCGCAGTCTCTGGTCATCTCCTGTACTGTGTCCGCAGTCTCTGGTCATCTCCTGTACTATGTCCGCAGTCTCTGGTCATCTCCTGTACTATGTCCGCAGTCTCTGGTCATCCCCTGTACTGTGTCCGCAGTCTCTGGTCATCTCCTGTACTGTGTCTGCAGTCTCTGGTCATCCCCTGTACTATGTCCGCAGTCTCTGGTCATCCCCTGTACTGTGTCCGCAGTCTCTGGTCATCTCCTGTACTGTGTCCGCAGTCTCTGGTCATCTCCTGTACTATTTCCGCAGTCTCTGGTCATCCCCTGTACTATGTCCACAGTCTCTGGTCATCTGTAATGTGTCCGTAGTCTCTGGTCATCTGTACTGTGTCCGCAGTCTCTGGTCATCTCCTGTACTGTGCCCGCAGTCTCTAGTCATCTCCTGTACTGTGTCCGCAGTCTCTGGTCATCTCCTGTACTGTGTCCGCAGTCTCTGGTCATCTCCTGTACCGTGTCCGCAGTCTCTGGCCATCTCCTGTACTATGTCTGCAGTCTCTGGTCATCTCCTGTACCGTGTCCTCAGTCTCTGGTCATCTCCTGTACCATGTCCGCAGTCTCTGGTCATCTCCTGTACCGTGTCCGCAGTCTCTGGTCATCTCCTGTACTGTGTCCGCAATCTCTGGTCATCTCCTGTACCGTGTCCGCAGTCTCTGGTCATCTCCTGTACTATGTCTGCAGTCTCTGGTCATCTCCTGTACTGTGTCCGCAGTCTCTGGTCATCTCCTGTACCGTGTCCGCAGTCTCTGGTCATCTCCTGTACTGTGTCCGCAGTCTCTAGTCATCTCCTGTACTGTGTCCGCAGTCTCTGGCCATCTCCTGTACTATGTCCGCAGTCTCTGGTCATCTGTACTGTGTCCGCAGTCTCTGGTCATCTCCTGTACTGTGTCCTCAGTCTCTGGTCATCTCCTGTACTGTGTCCGCAGTCTCTGGTCATCTCCTGTACTGTGTCCGCAGTCTCTGGTCATCTCCTGTACTGTGTCCGCAGTCTCTGGTCATCTCCTGTACCGTGTCCGCAGTCTCTGGCCATCTCCTGTACTATGTCCGCAGTCTCTGGTCATCTGTACTGTGTCCGCAGTCTCTGGTCATCTCCTGTACCGTGTCCTCAGTCTCTGGTCATCTCCTGTACTATGTCCGCAGTCTCTGGTCATCTCCTGTACTGTGTCCGCAGTCTCTGGTCATCTCCTGTACTGTGTCTGCAGTCTCTGGTCATCTCCTGTACTGTGTCTGCAGTCTCTGGTCATCTCCTGTACTGTGCCCGCAGTCTCTAGTCATCTCCTGTACCGTGTCCGCAGTCTGTGGTCATCTCCTGTACCGTGTCCGCAGTCTCTGGCCATCTCCTGTACTATGTCCGCAGTCTCTGGTCATCTGTACTGTGTCCGCAGTCTCTGGTCATCTCCTGTACTATGTCTGCAGTCTCTGGTCATCTCCTGTACCGTGTCCTCAGTCTCTGGTCATCTCCTGTACTATGTCCGCAGTCTCTGGTCATCTCCTGTACCGTGTCCGCAGTCTCTGGTCATCTCCTGTACTGTGTCCGCAGTCTCTGGTCATCTCCTGTACCGTGTCCGCAGTCTCTGGTCATCTCCTGTACTGTGTCTGCAGTCTCTGGTCATCTCCTGTACTGTGCCCGCAGTCTCTAGTCATCTCCTGTACTGTATCCGCAGTCTCTGGTCATCTCCTGTACCGTGTCCGCAGTCTGTGGTCATCTCCTGTACCGTGTCCGCAGTCTGTGGTCATCTCCTGTACTATGTCCGCAGTCTCTGGTCATCTGTACTGTGTCCGCAGTCTCTGGTCATCTCCTGTACTGTGTCCGCAGTCTCTGGTCATCTCCTGTACTGTGTCCTCAGTCTCTGGTCATCTCCTGTACTATGTCTGCAGTCTCTGGTCATCTCCTGTACCGTGTCCTCAGTCTCTGGTCATCTCCTGTACTATGTCCGCAGTCTCTGGTCATCTCCTGTACTGTGTCCGCAGTCTCTGGTCATCTCCTGTACTGTGTCCGCAGTCTCTGGTCATCTCCTGTACTGTGTCCGCAGTCTCTGGCCATCTCCTGTACTGTGTCCGCAGTCTCTGGCCATCTCCTGTACTGTGTCCACAGTCTCTGGTCATCTCCTATACTATGTCCGCAGTCTCTGGTCATCTCCTGTACTGTGTCCGCAGTCTCTGGTCATCTCCTGTACTATGTCCACAGTCTCTGGTCATCTCCTGTACTATGTCCGCAGTCTCCGGTCATCTCCTGTACTGTGTCCGCAGTCTCTGGTCATCTCCTGTACTGTGTCTGCAGTCTCTGGTCATCTCCCGTACTGTGTCCGCAGTCTCCGGTCATCTCCTGTACTGTGTCCGCAGTCTCTGGTCATCTCCTGTACTATGTCCGCAGTCTCTGGTCATCTCCTGTACTGTGTCCGCAGTCTCTGGTCATCTCCTGTACTATGTCCGCAGTCTCTGGTCATCTCCCGTACTATGTCCGCAGTCTCTGGTCATCTCCTGTACTATGTCCGCAGTCTCTGACCATCTCCCGTACTATGTCCGCAGTCTCTGGTCATATCCCGTACTGTGTCCGCAGTCTCTGGTCATCTCCTGTACTATGTCTGCAGTCTCTGGTCATCTCCTGTACTATGTCCGCAGTCTGTGGTCATCTCCTGTACTGTGTCCGTAGTCTCTGGTCATCTCCTGTACTGTGTCCGCAGTCTCTGATCATCTCCTGTACTATGTCTGCAGTCTCTGGTCATCTCCTGTACTGTGTCTGCAGTCTCTGATCATCTCCTGTACTATGTCCGCAGTCTCTGGTCATCTCCTGTACTGTGTCCGCAGTCTCTGGTCATCTCCTGTACTATGTCCGCAGTCTCTGGTCATCTCCTGTACTATGTCCGCAGTCTCTGGTCATCTCCTGTACTATGTCCGCAGTCTCTGGTCATCTCCTGTAGTATGTCTGCAGTCCATTGGTTCAGAATATTTTTTTTTCTTGTTTTTCGGCTCTAAAACCTAGGTGCGTCTTATGGTCAGGTGCGTCTTATGGAGCAAAAAATACGGTAAATAAATAAAAGCTGATCATTGTAAGCACCCCTGTCAGTAGTAAATGGTTTCCCTCACCCCAATAACTGCAATAACTTCAAAGGAAGTTGAAAAATGAACTTACTGGCAGGATCACCAGGTGAAAATAAAGAAAAAATAGCCTAAAAAAGAAAACGAATACAGCCACCACAAATAAGTAATTGTACACTGCAACACATTACATTTTTGATTTTGGGTATATATGCTTCAAGTTGCAAAGTGTAAAAAGGATAACTTACATTGACTTTGATGCTTTCTGAAATTTTTGGGTTATTTTTGGTGAGTGGTGAGTCTGACGTCCCCTGTCTTCAAGCAGTACAGTCTCCGGTTAAGTCATCCAACACTTCCAGTAGCATTGAATATCTCAGTTCCCTCAATGCTCTTAGTGGATCCTCCAGCCAGCCAATATGCTGCTACTGAGCTCTGAAGAGATAGAGGAAGAGGTAGGAGGAACCACAATGTACGTTGGAGGGGTACAGGAATAAGACACTCCCAGAACTGTCACATGATGAAGACTTTGCTGTAGGCTGTACTGCTTGAACATAGTGGAATTTCCGACTTACTGCCAGCTGTAGAGGTAAGTATTCCCTTTGGATCTTTTTGGGATAGCGACAGGGTCACTTGACCCTCACAAAGCCCAGTTAGAAATTGGCTTAAAAAAGAATTCCTGAAATGGCAATTTTTACATCGGCCAGCTTGGAGCTATGTAACATGTATGTACCATACAAGTGGAAGCTGGAAATCACTGTAACAGTCATTGATAATCCAGTGATCTCCGCTAGCTTCCAGGTCTTGGGCCGAGCGGTTGTTCAGCTGCATTGTGAACACAGGAGGTCAGCTGCTGGGTGTCTTTGCATATTCTCAGTGAATGCAACCCATTCTCTGATTGGATGAGATGGAGAGATTGTCATCACCGCTTCTCCATATTCTCCAATCAGAGAATGCTTTGCAGTAATTGAGAAAATGCAAAACGAGATCTGAAAGGTGCCTATTATCAGACCTTCTGTGTTCTCAATGCAGCAGGACAGCCACTCAGCATCCAAGCCAGAAGCTAGCAAGATCACTGGATTAATGGTGTCTAGTACAATGATTACCAGCTTCTAGAGGGATCCCACCAGTATGGTATATACATAGTTACATTGGTCCAAGATGGAACAATGTAACTATGAAAAAATATACTTACCTGGAATTCTACTTGATGTGAGATAAAGAAAGGAGAATTTAAAAAATTGGCAAATGAAACTTTATATATGTACAAATCCTGTCCTCTTCTGCGTCCCCATGGGTTACTGTTATGTCTTCCCTTCTTACCCTCTCCAAGATGAATGTCCTTCCCTAGGCATGTGACCCTCCTATGGAACAAGGTATGACCACTATCCTTCCCTAGGGATGTGGCCCTCCTATCGAATCAGGTATGATGACTGTCCTTCCTTAGGGATGTGGCCCTCCTTTGGAACCAGGTATGATCACTGCCCTTCCTTAGGGATGTGACCCTCATATGGATCCAACCAGGTATGATCACTGTCCTCCCCTAAGGATGTGACCCTTCTATGGAACAAGGTAAGATGAACTGTCCTTCCCTGGGGATGTGGCCCTCCTATGGGACCAGGTATGATCATTGTCCTTCCCTAGGAATGTGACCCTCCTATGGAACCAGGTATGACGACTGTCCTTGCCTAAGAATGTGACCTTCCTATGGAACCAGGAGTGACGACTGTCCTTCCTTAAGGATGTGGCCCTCCCACTGGACCAGGTATGATAACTGTCTTTCCCTAGGGATATGGCCCTCCTACAGAACCAGGTGTGATCACTGTCCTTCCCTAGGGATGTGACCCTCCTACAGTTCCAGGTGTGATCACTGTCCTTCCCTAGGGATGTGACCTTTCTATGGAACAGATATGATGACTGTCCTTCCCTAGGGATATGGCCCTCAAATGGGACCAATTATGATCACTGTCCTTCCCTAGGGATGTGGCCCTCCTATATAACCAGGGATGAATGTCCTTCCCTAGGGATGTGACCCTCCTATGGAACCAGGGATGGCTGTCCTAACCTATCGTTGTGACCCTCCTATGGAAACGGGGATGACTGTTCTTCCCCAGGAATGTGGCGCTCTTACAGGACCAGGTATGATGACTGTCCTTCCCTAGGGATGTGACCGTTCTATGGAACCAGGTATGATCACTGTCCTCCCCTTGGGATGTAACCCTCCAATTGAGCCAGGTATGATTACTGTCTTTCCCTTGGGATGTGATCCTCCTATGGAACCAAGGATGACTGTCCTTCCCTAGGAACATGGCCCTCCCACAGGACAAGGTATGATCACTGATCACTGTCTTCCCCTTGGGATGTGACCCTCCTATGGAACCAGGTATGATAACTGGTCTTCTCTTGGGATGTGGCCCTCCTTTGGAACCAGGTATGATGACTGTCCTTCCCTAGGGATGTGACCCTCCTATGGAACCAGGTATGATCACTGTCCTCCCCTAGGGATGTGACCCTCCTATGGAACCAGGTACCATCACTGTCCTTCACTAGGGATGTGGCTCTCCAATGAGACCAGGTATGAAAACTGTCCTCCCCTAGGCATGTGACCCTCCTATGGAACCAGGTACTATCACTGTCCTCCCCTAGGGATGTGACCCTCCTATGGAACCAGGTACTATCACTGTCCTTCCCTAGGGATGTGACCCTCCTATGGAACCAGGTATGATCACTGTCCTTCCCTAGGGATGTTACCATCCTACAGGACCAGGTATGATCACTGTCCTCCCCTAGAGATGTAACCCTCCTATGGAACCAGGTACCATCACTGTCCTTCACTAGGGATGTGGCTCTCCAATGAGACCAGGTATGAAAACTGTCCTCCCCTAGGCATGTGACCCTCCTATGGAACCAGGTACTATCACTGTCCTCCCCTAGGGATGTGACCCTCCTATGGAACCAGGTATGATCACTGTCCTCCCCTAGGGATGTTACCATCCTACAGAACCAGGTATGATCACTGTCCTCCCCTAGGGATGTTACCCTCCTACAGGACCAGGTATGATCACTGTCCTTGTTAGATACAGGAAATCTTCTCACTGCTCTTCATCCAGTAATATTAAAACGACTCACCCTTCTCCTCAGACCGTCTGTTATGAAGGTGTATATATGTTGGTGTACAGAATGTGAACATCCATCAGACAGACAGTAATTGTGTGACAGCAGAAATACGGAAGAGTTTTTTTGGCACGTTTCCTGGACCTCTCACCACTTCCCTATTACTCTATTTGTCATAAAGCTGAATTCCCAGAAGAAAACTGTCCATGCAAATACATTCATCCCTGGTCACAAAGTGTACACCAAATCCCTTTGCAAACCTAGATATCACCTTCTCAAAGAAGTGGCAACATCCAGAGGTGTCCCTAGGGTTGGTGTCACCCGGAGTGGTAACACATGGTGTCACCACTCCAGAGAGGAAGGAGCGGTGCCGGTGTAGCGATAAAATGAGTATCCCTTGAAGATATGTATCCCCTGAAGCAACTGTGCATGTGCCGCTTTCAGGCTGAAGATCGGCTTCTTCAGCCTGAAACCGGCACAGGTGCAGTTTCTTCAGGGGTGTCATGGTATGGGAGCCTGCCAATTATTAATCCCCTTATTAATGCCTTGTATCACATGCCCTCAGAGTCCTGCTCTGTATTGTTCCAATTGTCCCCTGTGTCACTAGGCCAAATGGCCTAATCAAATTACTCTGGGCCCCCTCCCTCCCGGCCAGCTGGCTGGGAGCTCTCTGCACACCTCCCAACTTGCTTTTCATCTATGCAGACATCATCCCTGCCCCCCAGGATGTCCCTGTAACCAGCCTGATTCTCCCTGGGGTCTAGTATTTTCTTTCCCCCCTCCCAGTTGCCAAGGCGACCGGGGAGCATCCTGCAGCAGTTTAAGAGGCTGATGCTAGGCGCTCCGTTTTCATTCCGGTGTGCAGTCAACAAAGGATCTCAAGCTTCCGCGAGACCTTTCTGACAAGACTCTGCAAGCCTAACCCCAGCCTCACAGAGACCCCACAGGAGGGAAGAGGCAGCCAGAGAAAGCTTGCCTGCGATTGCGAGAGACCCCACAGAAGGGGGAGAGACTATCACAGCCTGCGATTGCGAGAGACCCCACAGAAGGGGGAGAGACTATCACAGCCTGCGATTGCGAGAGGCCCCACAGAAGGGGGAGAGACTACCACAGCCCGTCTGCCAGAGCCACAGGCCACCCGCCTGATCTGGACTCCATAGGTACCTGCGTTCTGCTTCTACCCCTGGGAGACCAGAAACCCTGTTGGATCCGTGAGTACCTGCTTCCCCACTGTGTTACCTGAACTGTTGCGGTGGTGACCCCAGGCACCCCCCTCCTGTGTCGGACTACCCCTGTTACAGGGACACCCCCTTGGCTCTCCTAGTGGACTATAAGTGGGTGGGGCCTCTCGTTACCCTTTAGTGGCAAATCCACCCTCTCTGCCACCCAACGTATTGAAGGACTGCCATCTGTTTGTCTCAATAAAGCTTTGTGCATCTGCCATCCACTCTGTGTGTTCTGTTCTGTCCTGCCTTTCCTCCGTCACAAGGGGATACTCATTTTAATGCTGCACCGGGGCTGTCACTGTGCCGGCATCCTGCACCCCCTGTGATGGTGTCATCCAGTGAAGCCCGCACCCCCCACACCCCCCTAGGGACGCCACTGGCAACATCATCACTATGCTGTACATAGCCTGTGCAGAGAGGAGAGCTTTGGGAGGGGCCCAATATAGGCTGCCTGTAGAAAACTACGGGAGGGGCGGAGAGAAGACCCATCACCCTGCACAAGGAGAGCGGTGAGCAGTCTTTATTACAGGAAGAAAAGCTCGCACAGACTGGGAAGAAATGCACAAAGCACACCGAGATTCAAGAAGGATAGACATGACGAATGGATAAAGACAATATTTGCTGATTCTGGGGTCCAGCTTTATAATCATATAATCTGTAATCATTAAGACATCGATAAAAGGGCGGGTCTTCGTACAGCACCCTGCCGGCCCCTCCCACCAATCACAATCTTTCTGCATTGCATAGAGAGGATGATGACATCACTGGCACTAAAATAATGTAACAAAAATGGAAAAGTTAAAAAAAAAAAAAAGAATTAGCACGTTGATGAGGGATAGGGATGAACCAGAGAAGGTTTGAATAGCTTTGATGCAGCAAATATTGGAGGTCTCAGATCTCAAATTTCAATACCGAGTATATTTATCGCAACTGTTCTATTTCAAATGCTGCGTGATGCATTGGCATAACTACTGGTATCCAGTCCGTCCAGACAGTGTTGTCAACTGCTGACTTTGCACCATCCACAGGCAGCTTAGCTCTTCAGTAAGACACAGAAGTTGAATCCTTAACAATCGGGTTCCAGTCTTTTGTAAGAATACAATGACTTTACTAAACCCTGTAAATAACTAACAATGATTGAGGGAACATGGAAGAAGTGGGGGGAGTCTACCTAGGATTAAACTAACTAGTACCAAACAGGAGGGGAGGACAGAGGAAGACACCAAAACCACATTATTAACCACTTGCCGACCGCAGATAGCTGAATGATGGCTTCACTGCGGTCGGCCAGTTCTGGGAGGGTGTCATATGACGTCCTCCCAGAATGTGCTCTCCTGCACGTCCACAGGGGCGAGCACCCAGCGATCTCCATGATGGCTGTGTCCTACGGACACAGCTGAGCACGTGATATGGTAAAAGGCCAATCACAGTGGCCTTTTACCACGTGATCAGTCGTGACCAATGAAACACTGATCACTGGGAAATGCAATTGCCACACCTACTAGGAGGAGTTGAAGTCTCACTTTGCCCTGTGCTCCTATGTGCTTTGTAAGCCTAGCTATGGAGTCAGACAGGGTGTCCAATAATGTAGCGAGCAAAGAGATGGCTGCCTGATAACTGGTGCTTGCCTGGGCTCCAAGCACTTGCCTGAGACAAGTGTTGGCCAGAAGAATGTAGGGGAGAGCATGTCAGCCCCCTGTTTCTCTGCATTACTGGGGCCTGGGCCTAGGAGACCTCTGCATGTGCTTGGTGCAGGAGCCTGGGAGCAGAAGATGTCTACCTGTCCAGTATGGTCCTGCAGATGAAGGACCTGGGCTCAGAGAGCCTTGCAGAGGACAGAAGTCTGGACAGAGGAGAAGTTATATCTGGGATGGAGTCAGGGGCGGACTGACAACTCATGGGGCCCCCGGGCAATAGGGGATCATGGGGCCCCTGTGTCCTTGCCCAAATTCAAAAAAGCCTATGAAAAAGGTACCAGGGGCATCTCATGGGGGCCCCCTACTGACCCCGGGCCCTCGGGCAGTGCCTGAGTTTCCAAATGGTCAGTCCGCCCCTGGATGGAGTACCAGAGGTGACTCTGTCAT
The DNA here is from genome assembly GCF_062004578.1 of Staurois parvus. Taxonomy (NCBI): domain Eukaryota; kingdom Metazoa; phylum Chordata; class Amphibia; order Anura; family Ranidae; genus Staurois; species Staurois parvus. Next base: position 570,275 of record NW_028319274.1, read on the forward strand.
TAGAGATCCTGAGGCCAAGGAATTTATGGAGAACCTGGGAAAGCATCAAGAGAATAACTGAGGCTGGTGTTGCAACTGGGGATCCCATTTCTTCTGAAAAGGGTACAGGTAGCTGGTTTCAGCTTTTTGTCCCCATTTTGTCTTTACTGATGTCTATGGATGGAGTATGTGAGCCTGCAAGTTAGTAAGGGTGATCTGAATTACCTACCCCGCTGACTCTCTCTCGTAGCATGTGTTGCTGCAAGGAATAAAATCCTTTAAAAAGTCCCTAAAGTGATTGGCACCCAATAGTTACACAATCCCCACCTTTCAGCCATGGAGCTTGGGCCCTGGAAAAATGCTAGCCCACCCTGTCTCTGGGAATAAATACAAAAGGGATAACAGGCGCAGGGTGTGGCAGTCCATGTATGTTTGATGAGTTCCAAATGGGCAGGGGTGAAGGTAGTCCAGTAGGCACTAAGGGCAAGCTGCGTAGGAGTGAAGCATAACCCTGCAGAAGGGAAACAGAGAAACACAGCGCCTCTAAGTGTACTGTGAAGGTATTTAATAGAAAGATAAGTAGTAACTCACATCTTAGAATTTAAAAACCGGCTCATGGGTGAGAGGGTGAGACGTCTGTAGCCAGATGATGTGTGTCTGATCCAGAGAGGAGATCGATTGAGTCCGCCAGCAGGTGGTGCTGTGCATGTGCAACATGGATGGTAAGTCTGGTGGAATCTTCAAGGTGTCTGCCAGCAGATGGTGCCGTGCATATGCAGCATAGATGGTGAAGCCTGGCAGAGTCTCCAAGATGTCCGGGATCAGCACATGTGGCATCTGACGTCAACAAAATGCGATGCGTTTCTGAGCATGTGCAGGATGAGATGAGTCCAGATGGGCCCTGCCTGATGAAAGAGCTCGCCTGGTGGGCACTGACGAGGCTGCACTGATGGACACTAATGAAGCTCCACTGATTTACACTGAGGCTGAACTGATGGGTACTGATGAGGCTGCACTGTTGGGCAGTGATAAACTGCACTGATGGACACTTATAGGCTGCACCGATAGGCACTGATGATGCTGCACTGATGTACACTAATGAAGCTCCACTGATTTACACTGAGGCTGCACTGATGGGCACTGATGAGCCTGCACTGATGGACACTAATGAAGCTCCACTGATTTACACTGAGGCTGCACTGATGGGCACTGATGAGCCTGCACTGATGGACACTAATGAAGCTCCACTGATTTACACTGAGGCTGCACTGATGGGCACTGATGAGGCTGCACTGATGGACACTAATGAAGCTCCACTGATTTACACTGAGACTGCACTGATGGGCACTGATGAGCCTGCACTGATGGACACTAATGAAGCTCCACTGATTTACACTGAGGCTGCACTGATGGGCACTGATGAGCCTGCACTGATGGACACTAATGAAGCTCCACTGATTTACACTGAGGCTGCACCGTTGGGCACTGATGAACTGCACTGATGGACACTTATAGGCTGCACTAATAGGAACTGATGAGGCTGCACTGATAAGTACTGATGAGGCTGCACTGATGGGCACTGATTATCTGCATTGCTGGACACATATAGGCTGCACTGATAGGAACTGATGCGGCTGAACTGATGGAAACTAATGAAGCTCCACTGATTTACACTGAGGCTGCACTGATGGGCACTTATAGGCTGCACTGATAGGAACTGATGAGGCTGCACTGATGGAAACTAATGAAGCTCCACTGATTTACACTGAGGCTGCACTGATGGGAACTGATGAGGCTGCACTGTTGGGCACTGATAAACTGCACTGCTGGACACATCTAGGCTGCACTGATAGGAACTGATGCGGCTGCACTGATGGAAACTAATGAAGCTCCACTGATTTACACTGAGGCTGCACTGATGGGCACTGATGAGGCTGCACTAAGGGGGCAGCACTGGTGGGCACTAATAGGTAGCACTGACAGGCAACGATCGGCACTGATATGCTTCCCTGATAGGTACTGATAAGTTGCACTGATAAACAAAGTACTGACAGTACTGACAGCCCTGCCAGGGATCAGCTGTCCTTTCCTCGCACAGATACAGCATGTGAGGAAAAGACTACTGATAGCCAGCAAGTCAGTTTACATGTGATCAGCGGTGATTGGACACAGCTAATCACACGGTAAAGGGCCGATGCGATCAGCCCTTTACTGCGAAGGACACAGCGGTCACAGAGTGCCCCCAATGCATGCTCCAGTGGGCACATGGGAGACGCGCTCTGGGAGGAAGCCCATGGACGCCCTCCTAGAACAAGAGAACCACTCTGTAGCTATGTTTCGGCTATAGCACGGCACTACAATGGTTCATATACTTCAGAGATTCCTGCTTCCTTGTTTTACCGCAAACTAATCTAAAAGGTGCAAGCGAACCAACACCTCACATGACTCTGGGGGGTCGGGGGGGGGGGGGGGGTTGTGATATTTTTCTGAAAGTGAAAATTCTCTGCTTTTTTAGCCATCTAGCCATTGTTAAACTCAACAATCCCCCCCCCCCCACCAGTGACATTATAGGGGATATGAGCGATGACAGGTCCAACTGTCCCGGATTTCCTGCATCTCAGACCTGTCCAGGTCCGTGTCCCGGAGTCACAGCATCACCCTTATTCATGATACTGAGCATGTACACTGGGGACCGGCACATGGCAGAGTGGGGAAACACAAACGAGGGGGGGCTTGACTCATACATAGGTGTGTGACATGGAAGGATTAGCCCCCCGTCAGGCTTTTATTGCCGTCTGTGTTCCCAATAGTCAGATTGGCCCCCTCCATTTATCCTGTTGACCAATGACACTGAGACATAAACTGACAACATTCCACAATTTTAGTGGTCACCAGGACAGGCAGTGTTGGTAAATCTTCCAATGGGGGCACCTTTGTCAGTGACAACTGTCAACCTTCATTTTGTATAGAAATTTGGTCTCACTTCCTGTTGTGTCTACAGGAAAACAAAGTGGAGGGAAATCAAGGGGACACATGTAGGCAGGAACTAAGCTGTACCCAAGGATTGAATACACACATGTGGATACATTGTAGAAACTGACTGTTCACAGAAATAAAGCAATTTACAGCTATATGTCAGGGTCCTGTCCACAGCAGGAGTTCTGGAAGATCTGCCATTTCTGCCAGTACTCTGCATGGCTGCAGAAGCACACATCAGCCTCAGTTTGGTGCCAGATGGCCTTTATAAGGAGGCTCATCACTTCCTCTGGTTGCTGGATGATCCCTAGCTCCCCGTGCCCTGTTCCTGTTTCCTGTGTTCTGACCTGTGATTTCCTGATACCGACTTGGCTTGCTCCTGGACCTGTCTACTCTGCTTTACCCCTGACCTGACCTCGGCTTGGCTTATGGATACTCTCTCTCTCGCTCCTCTGTGTATGACCTCGGCTATCCCATCTGACTAGGTCTGCTCTGATCTCCACCTGATACCCGACGTTGGCTTGAACCGACTACCCAGTAAACATCCAAATCTCAGAAGAGCTTGCATACCACGCACAGGCGCCTCCTGTCTGCAGACCTATCACCGTACATCAGCTGCGCTTCTGAGTGGACCACCCACCAGCACTCCTACAGGCAACCTGTGCAACTTTGGGCCTGACTCCCACTGTCCCACTCTCAGGGGAGTCCGGAACTTAGCCGCAAGGGAAGCCCTCTCTCCATTGGCCTCCATCACCAGGTACGTGATACTATAGCACTGCATATATTGCAGGTCACACACTTCTTCAGCCAGAAGGGGGCGCTGTTCATCCACAGGGCACTAATATTAATATTACATCACTAGCACCGCATATGTTGCAGGTCATACACTTCTTCAGGCAGAAGGGGGCGCTGTTCATCCACAGGGCACTATCCAATAATATTACATCACTAGCACCGCACATATTGCAGGTCATACACTTCTTCAGCCAGAAGGGGGCAGTGCTCCAAATAGTGATATAGCAGCCGTTCACATACCACAGAATGCCAGAGGAACGCTTCCCTAGGAAAAGGCTAGAGCTTGATCACACTTATCCAGATGCCAGTGGGACCCCCCCATATTCTCCAGCAGGGGGCTCTGTCCCTATATAACTTCTACAATGTGGACACACTGAATAACGTAGAATTCCACTATTTATAGAATCCTCAGACAAGATGGCTGGATTTTGATATACAATAGGACTGTCCTCCCCAAGATGGCTGCCTGGAGCCCGTTGCAGGAGACAGTTATTCTTCAATTAGCTCCTGTCAGCCTAAAGAAATGGCACAGTGCCACCTTAGGGCTGGAGGATATATTGCATCTGACTACACAAAGACAGTAAACCCCCCCCCCAAAAAAAAATTAAACAAAAAGAATAAAGTTTGGTTAGTGGAAGGAATAGTGCCCCATCATTGGTATCAGTGGGAGGAATAGTGCCCCATCATTGGTGTCAGTGGGGGGAATAGTGCCCTATCATTGGTGTCAGTGGGAGGAATAGTGCCCCATCATTGGTGTCAGTGGGAGGAATAGTGTCCCGTCATTGGTGTCAGTGGGAGGAATAGTGTCCCATCATTGGTATCAGTGGGAGGAATAGTGTCCCATCATTGGTGTCAGTTGGAGGAATAGTGCCCCATCATTGGTATCAGTGGGAGGAATAGTGCCCCATCATTGGTGTCAGTGGGAGGAATAGTGCCCCATCATTGGTGTCAGTGGGAGGAATAGTGCCCCATCATTGGTGTCAGTTAGAGGAATAGTGCTCCATCATTGGTGTCAGTGGGAGGAATAGTGCCCCATCATTGGTGTCAGTGGGATGAATAGTGCCCCATCATTGGTATCAGTGGGAGGAATAGTGCCCCATCATCGGTATCAGTGGAAGGAATAGTGCCCCATCATCGGTGTCAGTGGGAGGAATAGTGCCCCATCATTGGTGTCAGTGGGAGGATTAGTGCCCCATCATTGGTATCAGTGGGAGGAATAGTGCCCCATCATTGGTGTCAGTGGGAGGAATAGTGCCCCATCATTGGTGTCAGTGGGAGGAATAGTGCCCCATCATTGGTGTCAGTGAGAGGAATAGTGCCCCATCATTGGTATCAGTGGGAGGAATAGTGTCCCATCATTGGTGTCAGTTGGAGGAATAGTGCCCCATCATTGGTATCAGTGGGAGGAATAGTGCCCCATCATTGGTGTCAGTGGGAGGAATAGTGCCCCATCATTGGTGTCAGTGGGAGGAATAGTGCCCCATCATTGGTGTCAGTTAGAGGAATAGTGCTCCATCATTGGTGTCAGTGGGAGGAATAGTGCCCCATCATTGGTGTCAGTGGGATGAATAGTGCCCCATCATTGGTATCAGTGGGAGGAATAGTGCCCCATCATCGGTATCAGTGGAAGGAATAGTGCCCCATCATCGGTGTCAGTGGGAGGAATAGTGCCCCATCATTGGTGTCAGTGGGAGGATTAGTGCCCCATCATTGGTATCAGTGGGAGGAATAGTGCCCCATCATTGGTGTCAGTGGGAGGAATAGTGCCCCATCATTGGTGTCAGTGGGAGGAATAGTGCCCCATCATTGGTGTCAGTGAGAGGAATAGTGCCCCATCATTGGTATCAGTGGGAGGAATAGTGTCCCATCATTGGTATCAGTGGGAGGATTAGTGCCCCATCATCGGTATCAGTGGAAGGAATAGTGCCCCATCATTGGTGTCAGTGGGAGGAATAGTGCCCCATCATCGGTATCAGTGGGAGGAATAGTGCCCCATCATTGGTGTCAGTGGGAGGAATAGTGCCCCATCATTGGTGTCAGTGGGAGGAATAGTGCCCCATCATCGGTATCAGTGGGAAGAATAGTGCCCCATCATCGGTGTCAGTGGGAGGAATAGTGCCTCATCATTGGCATCAGTGGGAGGAATAGTGCCCCATCATTGGTGTCATTGGGAGGAATAGCACCCTCTCATTGGTGTCAGTGGGAGGAATAGTGCCCTCTCATTGGTGTAATTGGGAGGAATAGCACCCTCTCATTGGTGTCAGTGGGAGGAATAGCGCCCTCTCATTGGTGTCATTGGCAGGAATAGCACCCTCTCATTGGTGTCAGTGGGAGGAATAGTGCCCCATCATTGGTATCAATGGGAGGAATAGTGTCCCATCATTGGTATCAGTGGGATGAATAGAGCCCCATCAATGGTGTCAGTGGGATGAATAGTGCCCCATCATTGGTATCAGTGGGAGGAATAGTGCCCCATCATTGGTATCAGTGGAAGGAATAGTGCCCCATCATTGGTGTCAGTGGGAGGAATAGTGCCCCATCATTGGTGTCAGTGGAAGGAATAGTACCTCATCATTGGTGTCAGTGGGAAGAATAGTGCCCCATCATTGGTATCAGTGGGAGGAATAGTACCTCATCATTGGTGTCAGTGGGAAGAATAGTGCCCCATCATTGGTATCAGTGGGATGAATAGAGCCCCATCAATGGTGTCAGTGGGATGAATAGTGCCCCATCATTGGTATCAGTGGGAGGAATAGTGCCCCATCATTGGTATCAGTGGAAGGAATAGTGCCCCATCATTGGTGTCAGTGGGAGGAATAGTGCCCCATCATTGGTGTCAGTGGAAGGAATAGTACCTCATCATTGGTGTCAGTGGGAAGAATAGTGCCCCATCATTGGTGTCAGTGGGAAGAATAGTACCTCAAGGTAAGGCAACTTTGTCTCTTCTATCAGATTGGTCATGTTGGCCATACACTGATAAGAGGTCAAATCTCATTGGTTGCTACATGGAACCCAATTTCATCCCTCTTTGTGTTCTGAAACCCTATTGGCTGGAGATCCTGGCGGTTTGGTTGAGTTCTGTGGTGAAGGCCAACATTACAGATAACAGCTTCAGGCCGCAATCAATAATTAACTACGACAATCATATCGGCGTTCATGTCGCAGAATGTAACCGCCCACCATGGGAGCAAACTTTACACCGAGCCTGCCATCTGAAAGGAAAAGAAGAAGCAAACGATCGACTATACAACGCCACCAACACTAAAGCCGGCCACACGCGGGTCGGATTCCCAAAGAATGTTCTTTTGAAAATCTTTTCTCAGAATTTTTGTTCGAATGTCACACCATTAGTGGAGTCACTGCAACGGTCGATTTTCTTGCGACCATTTGAGTGATCGGGTACGTTGGAAAATTTTTGAAAAAACAATTGAATTTCTAATCAATGATGGGAGAATCGTGCGGGAAATGTAATCGAAAAGGAAATGAGCCATGACCTGGAGAGAAAAGAAAATTCTTGGCCACGTAAATTCTTTTTTGCAGCAACACGACGTGAAATGAAAGGCTTGGCTGGCCGAATTTCAGATTCGATGGTGGCATTTCCCGTCGGGATTACAAACCGCACGAAATTGACGATTTTCAAAAGAAAATTTTTTAGAATTCGACCCGTGTATGGCCTGCAGAATGATTACGCTAGCCGTGCGCACCATTACGTTTGACGATGTTCGCTTATGTTCCCGCAATTCTTCGATGCGTAATTGGGACACAAGGATAGTAGTTTTCGGCTGTACAGCCGTGGCCAAACATTTTGAGAATGCTACAAACAGGGGCGGACTGACAACTCATGGGGCCCCCAGGCAATAGGGGATTATGGGGCCCCTGTGTCCTTGCCCAAACTCAAAAAAGCCTATGAAAAAGGTACCAGGGGCATCTCATGGGGCCCCCTACTGACCCTCGGGCCCGAGTTTCCAAATGGTCAGTCCACCCCTGGCCACAAATATTCATTTTCACAAAGTCTGCTGCCTCTGCTTTTATGATGGCAATTGGCATCTACTCCAAATGTGATGAAGAGCGATCAGATGAATTGCAGAGTCCCTCTTTGCCCTGAAAATGAACTTAATTCCAAAAATGGACGAACTGACACCATGTCATGTGATTCTCTGGTTAACCACTTCCCGTCCGGCCGTTGTATATAAACAGCCAGACGGTGGCAGTGCAGGGGCGGGTGGCAGTTTATAAACGGCCTCCTCATCCCCTGCTTGAGCGCGCTCCCTGGGAGCGCACAGCACCGCGATCCAGTGCCCAGTGTGTTCTCCGGACACAGTGGAACACCGATTGTCAGACAGGACCTCTGTGCGAGGTCCCGATCATGTGACCACTGATTGGGCAATCAGTGATCACATGCAGAGTAGTAAGCAAGATGTCACTTGTGACATCATTGCTTACTACGTGTGAAATCTGTGTATGATCACAGAGATCACATGGTACAGGGCTATTCACACCAGCCTTGTACCATGTGAAAAGCTGTGACCAATCACAGCTCCCACAGTATTTCTCAATGGCTGCAAGAATGCAGCCAGAGAGGAGAAATGATTGCTTTATGGGTGTAAAAGCAAATTCTTCATCACCCCCCACAAGTAGTACAGTGTCACTATGGTGACCCCGTACTGCTAGGGTGACAGTATATAAAAAAAACCCCACATAAATAATAATACAAAAAAATAAAATAAAAATGTAAAAAAAAAGTTTAAAAATTATAATTTTTGTTTTTTACTAAAAAGATAACGGAATAAATGTTGGCCAAGATTTATGATGAAATATTATTTATTTGCAAAATTTTATAAGAAAAACATTTTTTTTCAAAATGTTTGGACTTTTTCATTTACATAAAAAAAATTAAAATCCCAGAATAAATACCACCAAAATAAAGCTTTATCTGTCTTAAAAAAATAATACGGGTACAGTGTTGCATGACCGCGCAATTGTCATTCAAAGTGTGATAGCGCTGAAAGCTGAAAATTGGTCTGGACAGGAAGGGGGGGAAAGCGTCCAGACTGGAAGGGGGGGAAAGCGTCCGGACAGGAAGGGGGGGAAAGCGTCCGGACTGGAAGGGGGGGAAAACGTCCGAACTGGAAGGGGGGGAAAGCGTCTGGACTGGAAGGGGGGGAAAGCGTCCGAACTGGAAGGGGGGGAAAGCGTCCGGACTGGAAGGGGGGGAAAGCGTCCGGACTGGAAGGGGGGAAAGTGTCCGGACTGGAAGGGGGTGAAAGCGTCTGGACTGGAAGGGGGGCGGAAGTATCCAGACTGGAAGGGGGGGGGAAGTATCCAGACTGGAAGGGGGGGAAGTATCCAGACTGGAAGGGGGGGGGAGTATCCAGACTGGAAGGGGGGGGAAAGTATCCAGACTGGAAGGGGGGGGAAGTATCCAGACTGGAAGGGGGGGGAGTATCCAGACTGGAAGGGGGGGAAGTATCCAGACTAGAAGGGGGGGGAAGTATCCAGACTGGAAGGGGGGGGGAAGTATCCAGACTGGAAGGGGGGGAAGTATCCAGACTGGAAGGGGGGGGGAAGTATCCAGACTGGAAGGGGGGGAAGTATCCAGACTGGAAGGGTGGGGAAAGTGCCCGGACAGGAAGGGGGGGAAAAGCGTCCAGACAGGAAGGGGGGAAAAGTGTCTGGACTTGAATTGGTTAACACAGGTGTCAGTGTGGATGAGGACAAGGCTGGAGGTCACTCTGTCATGCTGATTGAGTTTGAATAGCAGACTGGAAGCTTTAAAAGGAGGATGGTGCTTGAAATCATTGTTCTTCCTCTGTTAACCATGGATACCTGCAAGGAAACACGTGCGGTCATCATTGCTTTGCACAAAAAGGGATTCATGGGAAAGGAAATTGCGGCTACTAAGAATGCACTCAAATCAAGCATTTATCAGATCATCAAGAACTTCAAGGAGAGAGGTTCAACTGTTGTGAAGAAGGCTTCAGGGCGCCCAAGAAAGTCCAGCAAGCGCCAGGACCGTCTCCTAAGGCTAGGTTCACATTTGTGTGGGTGGTGCCGCTGTGGATCCACACAAACATTCGTGCAGCCACACAGAAGAATGTGGATCCGTGGCTGGTGCCATTAATTCCAATGGCACACCCTCCCGCACTGGAAATCGCAACTGTACTGGGAACCAAGGTTCCCATGCGGGCTGCGTTTTCAGAAGAAGTGTAGGGACTTCTTCCCTCTGTGTCCCAGGGCCTGGGAGTCCATTCAAATGAATGGGCTCTTGTGCCCATGCAAAATGCGGCCTGCAGGAACTCGGATATGTGAACCAAGGGTAAAGTTGATTCAGCTGCGGGATCGGGGCACCACCAGTGCAGAGCTTGCTCAGGAATGGCAGCAGGCAGGTGTGATGCATCAGCACTCACTGTGAGGAGAAGACCTTTGGAGGATGGCCTGGTGTCAGGAAGGGCAGCAAAGAAGCCACTTCTCTCCAGGAAAAACATCAGGGACAGACTGATGTTCTGCAAAAGGTCCAGGGACTGGATTGCTGAGGAAAAGTAATTTTCTCTGATGAATCCCCTTTCTGATGGTTTGGGGCATCCGAAAAACATCTTTTAGGGAGAAGAAAAGGTGAGCGTTCCCATCAGTCCTGTGTCATGCCAACAGTAAAGCCTCTTGAGATCCTTCATGTGTGGGGTCGCTTCTCAGCCAAGGGAGTGGAGCTCACTCACAGGAACACAGCCATAAATAAAGAATGGTCCAAAAACATCCTCCGAGAGCAATTTCTCCCAACCATCCAAGAACAGTTTGGTGAGGAACAATGCCTTCTCCAGCATGATGGAGCACCTTGCCAGAAGGCAAAAGTCATAACTAAAGTGGCTTGGGGAACAAAACATCAAAATTTTGGGTCCATGGCCAGGAAACTCCCCAGACCTTCATCCTATTGAGAACTCATGGTCAATCCGCAAGAGGTGGGTGAACAAAAACCCCACAGCCTCCGAGAGCAACTTCTCCCAACCATCCAAGAACAGCTTGGTGAGGAACAATGCCTTCTCCAGCATGATGGTGCACCTTGCCAGAAGGAAAAAGTCATAACTGAGTGGCTTGGGGAACCAAACGTTGAAATTTTGGGTCCATGGCCAGGAAACTCCCCAGACCTTCATCCCATTCAGAACTCATGGTCAATCCTCAAGAGGTGGGTGAACAAAAACCCCACATCCTGAGAGCAACTTCTCCCAACCATCCAAGAACAGTTTGATGAGGAACAATGTCTTCTCCAGCATGATGGAGCACCTTTCCAGAAGGCAAAAGTTATAACTAAAGTGGCTTGGGGAACCAAACATGGACATTTTGGGTCCATGGCCAGGAAACTCCCCAGACCTTCATCCCATTGAGAACTCATGGTCAATCCTTAAGAGGCGGGTGAACAAAAACCCCACATCCTCCAAGAGCAACTTCTCCCAACCATCCAAGAACAGCTTGGTGAGGAACAATGCCTTCTCCAGCATGATGGAGCACCTTGCCAGAAGGCCAGGAAACTCCCCAGACCTTCATCCCTTTGAGAACTTGTGGTCAATCCTCAAGAGGCAGGTGAACAAGAAAACCTCACAAATTCCGACAAACTCCAAGCATTGATTATACAAGAATGGACTGCCACCAGTCAGGAGGTGGCCCAGAAGTTGATTGACAGCATGCCAGGGGGAATCGCAGAGGTCTTCAAAAAGAAAGATCAACGCTGCAAATATTGACTTCATATCATTGTCAGGAAAAGCCTCTGACACGTATGAAACTCTTGTCATTCTACTTCCGTATACCAGAGGAACGTGACAAAAAGATCTACAAACACGGAAGCCGCAGACTTTGTGAAAATTAATATTTGCCTCATTCTCAAAACCTTTGGACACGAATGTAGAGAAAAGTCAAAGGTTAAGGACTGAAAATTGCCCTCACTTCCTGTCTGAATGAAAGTCTGTGAGGGCTCATTCACACTAGCGGCAAGTATCCTCGTTCAGATCGGCAGCACCTCCCTCCAGAAGAAGGGATGAAAGAAGAGACATGTGCACCATGGGAACCACGTGGGATCTGAGGAGGGCTGCTTGATGGTGGATGTAGAGCCTGACTCTCATTCCCGGGGATATCTGGGGCTGTGAGGATGAGTGTCTCTCTTCTGCCGGGGGGGGTAGTGGAAGGCTCTCCTGGGTGGGGGGCAGGGGTGCTCTCTCTCCATGGGAGAGGGAAGGGGTGGTGCTGTTGGTCGGTGTCCATGGGGGCAGACAATTTTTGTGTTGCCTAGGACAGCACAAAACCCAAATACATCCCTGACCTCACCGCTCACCCCAGTCTTCGTGCTGGAAGTGCGCCGCACGGCAGATAGGTACGCAAATTAGCGGCCCCACGGAAAAAGGCGTGCGGTCGGCGTCAAGGGGTTAACACACAATTAATGCAGTCCCTGTACATCAGAGCTCAGACTGGGAGAGGGAGGAGCAACACAAGGAACCAATCAGCTGTGCTGTATGTGCTAACAAGGGGCATGCTGATAGAAGGAGAAAGCAGAGTGACAAATACATGAGCTCATCAGTGTGCTGCTTCACCTTTCGCTGTCCAATCACAGGAAGGGGGAGGGACAAGACCCTAAAAGCATTACATTATGGCAGCAAACAAAAGTCAGGTCTCCTGCCCAGCGAGGAAAGAAAAATGGTCGCACGCCGGGGGGTGCTGGATGAAAACTATGAAAATGATTTATTAATCCATAAAAGAAGGACTGTGCTAGCTGTTAACAGGTGTCATGCGGTCATGTGCTTCAAGCGGAGCTCCACCCAACAGGGGAAGGATCGGTCCCCTGATCCCCGTTAAGGATTGGCACCTTTGGGGAGCGGCGGGGGGGGGGTCAATTTCAGGTACCCGCTCCCCACAGGTGTGGGGGACCAATCCTTCCCCTGTTGGGTGGAGCTCCACGATCAGAAGCAGAAGTTGTCCTTCCCCCTCCCTCCCCGTAGTCTTCTGGGACATGTGACAGGTCCCAGAAGACTACGGGGCCATTCAAAAAGCGCAGCACTTCTCGCACATGTGCAGTGGAGCCGCAAGCTGTCCCAGCCGGGTGCCCACACTGAAGATGCCGTAGCCAGGAACACAGGGCAGCTGCTGAAACTGGCTGCGGGGGGGGGGGGGGGGCATTGTGGGATAGAGGGACAGGTAAGCATTTATTTTCTTACACTTTTTGTAGCAGCTGACTTTTTATTATTTATTTTTTTTTATTTTCACTGGAACCTCGCTTTAATCACCAGCTATAGACAGGGCTGTGCTGTGTGGCAGAGCTGTGTGAATCTCAGGACTGGATGGACAACAATTCCAATTGGCAAGTAAACAGCTTTCATATTTTATTTTTATTTTTTTAATGGTTGAACTGGATGGAGTTTTGTCTTTTTTCAGTCAGACTTACTATGTAACTATGTAACTATATAACAATGTAACAATATGACTATATAACTACGTAACAATGTAACTATTAGTACCTTATCTGTGTATAGCTGCATGTCCGGAGTGTAGCTGTAGGTAGGCACTGCAGTGACAACAGTTTGCTCTGGGCCTTGACTCCGTGTTCTGATGGTCCCCTGTACATACATGAGTCCCTATGCTCCCCTATCCCCTGCCGTATCCTTCTGCATTGGAAACAGGGCCAGGAAGAGGGGTGGGCGGGGTGGGCGGGGGGCGCTCTAAGCAGATCCCTGAAGCTCACACATCATGAATAAAAATGGAGGGGGGGGGCAGTTTGGCATTTGTGCCCTGGCCACTGGATGACTTTGCCCTGGCCACTGGATGGCATTGGTTGTGAATACCCCCCCCACATTCTGCAGACATTGAATCCCCTCTATGGCTAGCAATGGTCAGTATAAATCTGGTGGAGGGGAACGGACAGAGAATCCGATTCCTGGGACTGACCTGCAGGTGCTGGGTCCTCAGTGCCGGTGTTCCTCCTCTACGTCCTCTGTGCCTCTCTGAACTCTGCTCTCTGTTCTCTGGGTACAAGTCCTGGCCGGGGAGGGCTGTACACATATCTGTGCCTTCTACACACAGGAAACCTGACAGTAAATGTACAACCTGGCCGTCTGTTCATGACGTACAGAATACAGGGACGGTGAACGCCCAGACACTGTTCCCTCTGTCAGTGCGTACAGTGCGCTGATATCTCCCAAAAGGAACACCTTTCCAGCACAAAGTATGTAGGAAAAGGACCCCCCCCCCAGTTACACAGCAAGAATAATTAGTAGTTATTAGTAATAATAATAAAAAATATAATAATAACACCAATACAAAAATAATAATGACTATTAATGAATGTAATAATAATAACACAATAATTATTCTTAATAATAAAATAATAAAATAATAATAATAATAATAATAATAAAACGCAATAATTAAAACATTTAAAAGCTGATAACAATCTTATAAATCATATGTTTTAGTAATGAATAAAGTGATTCTAAAGGTATATTTTTTTTTCTAAAGAAAAAATAACAAACATGTTATACTTACCTGCTGTGTGTAACGGTTTTGCACAGAGCAGCCCAGATCCTCCTCTTCTCGGGTCCCCTGCAGGCTCTCCTGGCCCCTCCTTCCTGTCGGGTTCCCCACAGCAAGCAGCTTGCTATAGGGGCACCTGATGCTCCGTGTGTCCATTCACACAGAAGGGCCCCCTGCACACTGGTATATACCCTCTCATGCAGACTCTGCAATAAATACGGATATTTAGTTCACAAATATTGCAATTCATGTTTAAGCCGCCAACTGCGTCAAAGTAATCCCTCTACGGCCAGTCCTACTCTGCTCTGCCTATGCAAATGCTACTGTGGACAGAATGCCAACATAGGGGAAAATTCTATTCACACAGAGAGACCCCGCCCCCCCCTCTTCTCATTGGCTCGCTGGCTGTGGTTGACAGCAGTGGGAGCCAATGGCTCCCAATTCTCTCCGAGCCAACTTTAATGCACAAAAAGTATTGTTTGAACCCGCCAGTGCCTTTCCTCCCTACTTTTCCTTTACTTACGACCAATAAATTGGAGCCGTGGTCAGTTGGAAATCATATGCATTTATAAATGACCCCACTCCCAGGGGGTATCTTTATGTAGCACCCTTCTAGTTAGTTAGGGGGAGCTAGAGTCCTGATTGATAGAGAGGAGGGCTGATAGTAATAGTAAGAGGGGTCAAATTGTGGTCAGGAGGTCTAGAGCTTTGGAGGAATGCCTGGAGACAGTGGGTGGATCTGAGGAGTGGTTGGCTTGCACTCTTGAAGGATCCTGGCCAACCCCCAACAAGATGCTTAGAAAGGGGCCAGGACACCATTAAATGTGTTTCTAGCCTGCTCAGTGGCAGGAGAGTTCAGATGAAGACAGTGAGAAAGATGTGAGGCTGAAGACTGGAGACTGCGAGGAGACCCAGTGGGATGGGGCCTACCTGCAGGCCTGGAGCTGGAAAGGAAGAAAGCAGAGAGTTTCATTGGCCCTCAGAGCGAGGACTACTGGTATGGCAGGGAAGGAGCGGCCCTCCTGATGGGTTGGTGGCTGCTACCAGGCCTAAAAGCGGTACAGTTGAGGATCTGAGTGAGTACCCCTGCACCCCCTGGACACATAGGGGAAGGAATACTCTGGTGGGAAGCCAGATTCGCTGCCTACTTGGGACTGTCCAGTGACAGGAACCAGATCCCCTGCTCAGGGATACCTCCAGATTGCTGGGTGAAGAAGAGAAGTTCATTTAGGGTCTGGGGTGGTACACTACGGAGAGGCTGGCTAGCTCTCCAACAATAAATATAGAAGATGTTATAGTGAGCGCTAACCAATCAGCAGCTTGAACACTCGAGGTAACCAAAATAAAAACCTTGTCATAAACATCTAATAAATAAGTGCAGCGCTAAAATGATATATTATAAAATATATCCCAAATAGGGATTAGCAATTATCATAAATAAATATAAACAAATTAAAGTTCAATAAAATGTGACAGTCTGTGTGGATATAAGGTGCGGAATAGCAATGAAATCCAGTGCTGGTGCTCCAAATGGTGTGGTAAAAATTACTCACTCACCAGATGCATAATTTGAGTACGCATTAAATGTAACAGCAAGGGTCTCCTTAACAGGAAGGTGTGGTCAGGGGCGCTGGTGATCCTTCTTCAGGGTGGTGATGTTATAAGCCCAGCGGAGAGTAAGTAGATCCAGGTAGCCAGAGGTCCCTTTAAGGGATGAATGGGTGAAGAAGCCTGCTTACAGGAACTCCCTTCTGTGGATTCAGTGGATGGATGACTGGATCAAATGGGCTCTACAAACAAAATGCTCCTCAAAGGAGACCATGAAGGGTGCCCATAGTGCAGTAGTTTAAAGATTATTTATTAAATCGTGAAAAACCGGATGTTGCAAATATTAACATTCAATGAATAGCAGATAAAACAGCGTCAGGTCAGAAGAGAACTAACCCTCCAAAAACTAAGATGGCCGCCATTTTATTTTTATTTATTTTATTTTTTCATATTATTATTGTTATTGTTTTTTTTAACATACTGTCACCCTAGCAGTACAGTGTCACCCCATAGTGACACTGTACTACTTGTGGGGGGTGATGAAGATTTTTTTTACACTGATTGCTTTTATACCCATAAAGGCTGTAAAAGCAATCATTTCTCCTTCTCTCTGGCTGCATTCCTGCAGCCATTGAGATATACTGTGCGAGCTGTGATTGGTCACAGCTTGTCTCATGGTACAAGGCTGTTGTGAATAGCCCTGTACCATGTGATCTCTGTGATAATTCACAGATTTCACTAGTAGTAAGCAATGATGTCAGAAGTGACATCTTGCTTACTACTATTCATGTGATCACTGATTGGCCAATCAGTGATCACATGATTGGGACCTCACACAGAAGTCCCGTACAGCGATTGGACACAGCGGGCACCGGATCGCATTGCAATCGGCTACCCACTTCTGCAATGCTCCAATCCAGCCGTTTGTATCCATGGGTCGGATGGGAAGTGGTTAAAAAAGCAACACTAGGCCAAATTCATTGTCTGCTGTGCCCTTGAGAGTATAGTCCCCGTACAATCGTATGTGAATGCACCAAAACTACCTACTGCAGCTCCCTGCTCTAGGCTGGACCAATATAGTGTTGGTGGCTGAGTGGCTGTTGTTCCCAGTTGCTTCCACTTTGTTATAATCCCACTAACAGTTGAGTGTGGAATATTTAGTAGCCAGGAAATGTCACGGATGGACTTATTGCCCAGGTGGCCACCTATCACGGGACCACGCTTGGAGTCACTGAGCTCCTGAGAGCGACCCATTCTTTCACCAATGTTTGTAGAAGCAGTCTGTGTGCCTAGGGGATGGATTGTATACACCTGTGGCCATGGAGGGGATTGGAACCCCTGAATCACATGATTTGGAGGGAATTGGAACACCTGAATCACATGATTTGGAGGGAATTGGAACACCTGAATCACATGATTTGGAGGGGATTGGAACACCTGAATCACATGATATGGAGGGGATTGAAACACCTGAATCACATGATATGGAGGGGATTGGAACACCTGAATCGCATGATTTGGAGGGGATTGGAACACCTGAATCACATGATTTGGAGGGGATTGGAACACCTGAATCACATGATTTGGAGGGAATTGGAACACCTGAATCACATGATTTGGAGGGAATTGGAACACCTGAATCACATGATTTGGAGGGGATTGGAACACCTGAATCACATGATTTGGAGGGGATTGGAACACCTGAATCACATGATGTGGAGGGGATTGGAACACCTGAATCACATGATTTGGAGGGCGGGGGACAATACTTTTGGCAATACAAGGGTGTTCCTTTTTTTTTTTTCATCAGTTCAGTCACATTTTTAAAGAAAAAAAGGATCAGTTTACCTCAGTTTCTTGTCAGTTTCTCGTCAGTTTTTACATTTGTTTTTTACATCCTTTACCAATGCAAAAACAGATGAAAAAAACGTATGTCCATTTATATCCATTTTTCACCATTCTGTTTTTAACAGAAGAAAAATAGGGTTTTCTTTCGTTCAAAAAAAAAAAAATGAATGTTACCAGATGCAGACATTAACTGATGTAAACAGATGTTCATCCATTTACATCCGCTAGTCCATAGAAATATATGGGGGTTCATTTTTCATCCGTAAACGGACAGACGAAAAATAGACGTATGGAACGCCTGTGTGAAAGGGGCCCTACTGTATGTGAGCACTCACGGCCCATTGGAAAACATCAGCAGCACTGGGCCGGCCCAATAAACACTTAACCACTTGTCTACCAAGGTATATTTATAAACAGACAGACAAGTAGACAGGTGAGTATGAGCTTGGTACCGGCTTTAAGAGTCGGCAAAGGGCTTTCCTATAAAAGAGCCACCCAATCACTTTTAAGGAGCTTTCAAAGTGCACCCCCTCCCCCCACCAGTGGTACCAGAGACGGTTCCTTGGATCCTGCCCAGGACCGCAGGAAATAGCTTCCCCAGAAAAAGCTGGAGGATTTCTCCTCCCTCCTGTGACCAATGACCCCGGAACAGGGGCGGACTGACCATTTGGAAACTCAGGCACTGCCCGAGGGCCCGGGATCAGTAGGGGGCCCCATGAGATGCCCCTGGTACCTTTTTCATAGGCTTTTTTGAGTTTGGGCAAGGACACAGGGGCCCCATGATCCCCTATTGCCTGGGGGCCCCATGATTTGTCAGTCCGCCCCTGCCCCAGAAGTAAGGTGTAGTATGACATTTCTGAGGTCACCGCCGCTATTCCTCAGCTACTGTAGCCAAGGATACAGCTATCCAAACATGGTCTGTATTTGATTAGCTGCAGTGGGGGGCAGGGGAGGCATTAGGAATCTAACAGCCCCTCAATGTCTCCATGAGAGGACCTGTGACCAGCCCATGCTATCACATAGGGGATTTGTTAACCCTTTGTGATAGCAATAAAGTTAGAAAAAAATATATATATATTATAACGGGGGCTATACATTAATTTCTAGCACATAATTCTAAAAAAAATGATAAAAATTGCCCCGGGAGGTAAGTGGATAAAGCTGAAGTCTGGGCAGCTAAAGGGAAGAAGACAACCACTTTCCGGAGGGTTCAGGTTTTCATCCCATCACCCACTCCAGCTGAGGCCCTCATCCATTTGTACAAGGAAAACCAATCCACAAATACCGACGTACTGACATCTGAATGGTATCAATGGCAGAATATTTATTAAATTTAGAATAAAAATGACGTATAAAATAATGACATGTAGAGGAGTAGATAGTCCCACCGGTGAATGGCGAGGACAATATCAGAAGTGATAATAAAAACAATATAGATGAAGCCAAGAGAGTAGAAACAGAAAAAAGATCCAAAGAAATGGATGCTGTGTATACCGCCAGCATACACAGATATTGGGGATCCCCATGTGATGCACCTCCGGGGGGCATGTATAGGACGGGTGAGGCTGACACATTATAGGAACTCCGCCCCATCATCAGAAACGCCATCCCCAGCATCATCTAACCCATGGGTGTCAAACCCTCCAGCTCTTGAGGCATTGCAAGATTGACAATTACACGCATGACTCCCAACGGCAGAGGCATGATGGGACTTGTAGTTTCACAACAGCTGGAGGGCCGCCAGTTTGACACCCCTCAGTTAGTCTAACCCTTCCTTCCCCAGTCTGATTGACTCCATCTAGTCCATCTAGCACCAGGGGCAGACTGACCATTTGGAAACTCGGGCACTGCCCGAGGGCCCGGGGTCAGTAGGGGGCCCCATGGGATGCCCCTGGTACCTTTTTCATAGACTTTTTTGAGTTTGGACAAGGAAACAGGGGCCCCATGAACCCCTATTGCCCGGGGGCCCCATGAGTTGTCAGTCCGCCCCTGTCTAGCACCCAGGGCAAGGATGCAGATCTGCACCTCCACACCAACTGATAATTCGTGACATAGAATGGGTTTTTGTCCTGTGTCCATTCTCTGCCCCCTTGTTCCATGGTTCCCAGGGCAGCTGCCCCTCCTGCCCATCCCTTGTCCTGGACCCTGGCTCTGCCCCTTCCCTTTCATTCATTGGATTTCAGTTCTTCTGATTAGAGAGGCTTAGCATCACACATGGACATCGCATCGCACATTACCTAGGGTGGTCTGCATTCAGATACCCCTCCCCTTCATTGTATGAACTCCTCCCCTTCATGGGAGATGTCCAGCATCATAAAGCCCCTTCCACCCCAGCCTGATTGTCCCTGGCTTTTCCCTTCATTGGATTACATTTCTTTCAACCATGCATCACATTTGGGCATTACCTAGAACAACCTGCATTCAAATACTCCTCCAGCTTGATACCTACCCATCAGTGCTCCGACTGTGGGCCCTTGAGAGGAGTACTGAGGCAAGTTGCTGTGATGTTTTAGAAAGCTATGTACAGCATTGTGTCGGATCTCCTACCAGCCATAATCTGCTTGCATTGCATAGAGAAGCACATAGACACAGTGATGACATCATTGGACCTAAAATAAGGTCTGTAATAAAAATGGAAAGGTTTTATTGAATCATTTCATTCACATATTATTGAAGGGGGTGCTGTGGGGCAAAATATGAGCAGATTCAATTTCAGCTTTTATGTGTAACTAAAGCCAAAACCATTTTTCTGGCGCCAACATGGCAGCATACATGGGGTAGTAGCCCCGCCTACTACCGCCCACATGACCAGTGCATAGCTATAAAGAGTTAACACCCACACAACAGCTACTTCCTTACATAGATGCAATATATTGCCAAAAGTATTGTCCCCGCCCTCCAAAACATTGGATTCAGGTGTTCCAATCCCCTCCCAATCATGTGATTCAGGTGTTCCAATCCCCTCCCAATCATGTGATTCAGGAGTTCCAATCCCCTCCATGGACACAGGTGTATACAATCCATCCCCTAGGCATGCAGACTGCTTCTACAAACATTGGTGAAAGAATGGGTCGCTCACAGGAGCTCAGTGACTCCAAGCGTGGTCCCGTGATAGGTGGCCACCTGGGCAATAAGTCCATCCGTGACATTTCCTGGCTACTAAATATTCCACGCTCAACTGTTAGTGGGATTATAACAAAGTGGAAGCAACTGGGAACAACAGCCACTCAGCCACCAAGTGGTAGGCCACGTCACATGACAGGGCGGGGTCAGCGCATGCTGAAGCGCACAGTGCGCAGAAGTCGCCAACTCTCTGCAGAGTCAATAGCTAAAGACCTCCAAACTTGGTGTGGCCTTCAGATGAGCCCAACAACAGTGCGTAGAGAGCTTCATGGAATGGGTTTCCATGGCCGAGCAGCTGCATCCAAGCCTTCCATCACCAAGTGCAATGCAAAGCGTCGGATGCCGTGGTGTAAAGCACGCCGCCACTGGACTCTAGAGCAATGGAGACGTGTTCTCTGGAGTGACGCCTCTCTGTCAGGCAATCTGATGGACGTGTCTGGGTTTTTTGGTGGTCAGGAGAACAGTACTTGCCTGACTGCATTGTGCCAAGTGTAAAGTTTGGTGGAGGGGGGATTATGGTGTGGGGGAGTTTTTCAGGGGTTGGGCTTGGCCCCCTAGTTCCAGTGAAGGGAACTCTTAAGGCGTCAGCATGTGAAGACATTTTGGACAATTTTATCCTCCCAACTTTGTGGGAAGAGTTGGGGGATGGCCCCTTTCTGTTCCAACATGACTGCGCACCAGTGCACAAAGCAAGGTCCATAAAGACATGGAGGAGCCAGTTTGGGGTGGAGGAACTTGACTGTCCTGCACAGAGTCCTGACCTCAACCCCATAGAACACCTTTGGGAAGAATTAGAGCAGAGACTGCGAGCCAGGCCTCCTCCCCCGACATCAGTGCCTGACCTGACAAATGTGCTTCTGGAAGAATGGTCCAACCTTCCCATAGACACCCTCCTAAACCTTGTGGACGGCCTTCCCAGAAGAGTTGAAGCTGTTATAGCTGCAAAGGGCGGGGCCAACTCAATATTGAACCCTACGGACTAAGACTGGGGGGCCATTAAAGTTCATGTGCGTGGAAAGGCCGGCCGCCCAATACAGTGTATGACAACCAACATGATAGGCAGGACAGTCAAACAGGTCCTTTTATGGGGTGTTTCTTTAGCATTTCTGATGGGCTCAGTAATCCCCACTACAGCTGACTTTGGTGAGAAGGCGGCAGCTTGTGCACTTTTTAAGATTAGATTTACTTAAGCTGCCCAGCCTGGTAGCTTGTTATTGGTCTATCACATGCATGCTGCCATGTTGGCGCCAGGAAAATGGAAAATTGCATTAAATATGTACTGTAATTTTCCTTTCCTGGCGCCAATCCATGGCAGCATACTAAACCAACCCAGTTCGTTCCTAGAGACGTGCAGGGAATGGGCTGTTGTGTGGGTGTTAACTTTTTATAGCTATGCATTGGTCCTGGGGGTGGAAGCAGGCAGAGTAACTCCCACAAGAATGCTGCCATGGATTGGTTCCAGGAAAGGAAAATTACGGTAAGTATTTTCCATTTTTTTTTATGTGGATAGAGTATGGAATGGTTATAATCACTTAAATTCAATTATTTAATTCCCATTGGGGAGATTTCTTTTCATTTCCTGCCTTAGACACCCAACAGCAAGTAAGTGGAAATCTCCCCAAAGTGAAGTGAAATCTCTTCTTAGACAGTTGTCACCGCTAAGAAAGGAGATAATACCTCACCTCTTCTGGTGACAACTGTAAAATGTTGAATTTCCCAACAATCTCCCTAACGGGGACACCTACAGAGAAGGAAGGTTGACGGAGGTTCTAACCCTGACTACCTCACCAACCTGATCCCCAAGTACCACCCTACCCGTACCCTTCGCTCCTCACAGGACCTCCTTCTATCCTGCTCCCTGGTCTCCTCCTCCCATGCACGACTGCAGGACTTCTCCAGGTCCTCCCCTATCCTCTGGAACTCACTGCCCCAATCCATCCGACTGTCGCCTTCCCTCCCCACATTCAGGCGCTCCCTCAAAACCCATCTTTTCAGGGAAGCCTACCCCACCCTCACCTAACGGCCATCCTCCCTTATTCCTCCCACCACTTCATCCCCCTCAGCCACTTCATCCCCCTCAGCCACTTTCTATTGTTCCACTACCCCCTCCCTCCTAGATTGTAAGCTTGAAAGAGTAGGGCCCTCTAACCCCTCATACGCTGTTTTTGTACTGTGCCATGTATTGTCCCCCCCTCTATTGTACAGCGCTGAGCAAACCCTTTGGCACTATATAAACTCCATGTAATAATAATAATAATAATAATAACCCTTCCCTACTCTATCCCAAACAAATATAGTTTTTAGAGACAACTTAATCCTGACCTACAGACATTTTTCAGTAATGCACAACAAGCAGCAATCATTTAGGTTTACTGTACAATGATAGAAGTTTTAGAAAACATTCAAATGGTTTCAAAATAAAATTTTATATTTCAATCTCATGCTCATTCCAGCTTTTTGTAAAAATAGTGCTAAATAAATACTCCAAGGCAGGCGGTCCCCCATCCGTCTCTAGATTAATCTAGGATTTTATACTCATAAGTCAGGATGGAGAAGTTTGCAAATCTTCCAAGGAAGGACGGGAAGATCTCATCGTTGGTCTTCTGAAATCCCATTGTTTCGTATAACTTATGAGCTGCGTGTTGAATCATGGATGTCTCCAGTGTCACCATTTGGTACCCTCGTTGACGAGCAAAGTCAGTGACCTTTGTGCACAGGGCTTTGGCGATGCCTTTGTGCCTCTGGTCTTTGGCCACCGATAGACGTTTGAGCTGCATCACTTTGCTAGAACGAGGGGCAGATTGGACGCCGACCATCCCAACAACTCGGCCGTTGGACTCTGCCACCCAGAAGCAGGAGTTGTTGCTTGCCATGTAAGACTCCTCAATGTCCAGCAAGTCTTCTCGTTGACATCGATCTACGTACTGGTGGTACTCTCTGGTCAGCACACGGCGACCTCCCGTGAACACGACAGCCAGGCTGACTAGAGAGAGCAAGTAGGACCTGGAGACTAAAAGGAGGCTGATAAAGGAGATGAAGAGGATAAACTGTGCCCGGGGGAGCTTCAACAAGTAGGCACAAGTGGCCGGAATGTGCTCCAGCATCCCCTCAGCAAACATCATCCGGACAGCATTGTAGTCTTTGTTCTTATAGACTCGGATTGTGAATTCGGCCATCACCCCTCGACGCCCAACACAACCGTTCCTGCACAGAGATAGATATTTGTCATTACAATATGTTATACAGTGGAAACCATCTACCTTCATATGAAAGCTACTTGAAACTGTATATCAAAGATAAAACTTGCGGAGCATAAATTATTTTTGTGTACCATTTGGGAATGGTTTGGGGTGCCAGTTCTGTCACCTGTTTGTTGCCATGTCATACAAATCATTTTACTGGGTTTCGGACCTTCAAAAAATAAAAATGCAATAAAATATAATTAATCTGCAACAAATATGTATATGAGAAGCTCTAACTTTCCTCTAATAAAACTGATCTGCCTTCGATTGCAAAAAATATTCAACACTGAGATGGCCAAATGGCTGTTTTTTTCAGCAGGTGGTCTTAAGGATAAGCGCGGGATCAAACTTGGGTTCAGAACACACCCACAAGGAAGCCATCACTACTAAAAGGTTTCTTCACAGTAAGAGCTGTGAGAATGTGGAATAGACTCCCTCAAGAGTTGGTTGTGGCCAGCTCAGTGGATTGCTGTAGGAAAGTCCTGGATTCTTTCTTGGATACACAGAATATAACTGGATCAGGGGCGGACTGACAACTCATGGGGCCCCCGGGCAATAGGGGATCATGGGGCCCCTGTATCCTTGCCCAAAGTCAAAAAAGCCTATGAAAAAGGTACCAGGGGCATCTCATGGGGCCCCATACTGACCCCAGGCCCTCGAGCAGTGCCTGAGTTTCCAAATGGTCAGTCCGCCCCTGAACTGGATATAACATTTATAGGGAAAGTTGCCTCTCGGGGATCAGGAAGGAATTTTTTCCCCTGCAGGAGCAAATTGGATCGTGCTTTGCTGGGTTTTTTTGCCTTCCTCTGGGTCAACTCTGGGTGTCGGATTATAACTTTTTTTTTTTATGGTTGCACTGGATGGACTTTTGTTTTATTTCATCCAAACTATGTAATCAGTGCCCAGACCTCGATCTTACAGAGATGCTGTGGAATGACTTCAGGGAGCCATTGACACTAGATATCCTAAGAATATGGCTGAGCTGAAGCTGCTCTGTGAGGAAGAATGGTACAAACTTCCTCCTGAACATTATGAAGGTCTGGTTGAACTGGATGGAATTTTGCCTTTTTTCAGCCAGACAAACTATATAACTACCACCCAATCAACTGAGGCCAAGTCATTCAACTTCACATACACAAAAGGGTGGGGACGCTCATGACACCATTGACCGAATATGGTTGCATAGCCATATTAGGTGAATATCATTGACTGGGAGTGATAGCTTCTTCCTGGGTTCAATCCAATCCCAAATTCTTTATTGGCTATGTACTAAAACATAACTCTGACAGGCTAACAGGTTTCGACTGTAGCAGCCTTCTTCATAGCACAATCGTAAGAAAAAATAGGATACACACATTCAACTGTAAATACAGCTTCTGGTGGCCCAGGAACTGATGCTCTGGCTGGAGTGTCTCCTTACTCGGAACAGTAGTAATTTCAAGCCGGCTACTCGGTGTCATCCATAAATGACAAGTCTATATTGGCTACATACTAGAACACAACGATGACAGGCTGGCGCATTTCAACAGCAGTAGCCTTTCTCATAGCACTAGGTTCCACGAGGAAAGCTGCTACAGCCAAAATGTGTTAGCTTGTCACAGTTGTAGTTTAATATGTAGCCAGTAAAGACTTGCCTTTTATGAATGACACCGAGTAGCTTGAACTTACTAGTGGTCAGCAATGCATCTCTCTGTACAGGATTCTTCCCTCCCCAGTGGAGCCCCATTACCCGAATCAGGTATCTTATTTTTTTTGTAATGATGCCCTCCAGAGGCTTTGCCCCCCTTCCTGATCAGGCCATTTTTTGCAATACGGCGCTGCGTTACTTTAACTGACAATTGCGCGGTCATGCAACAGTACACCCAGATAAAATTTACATCATTTTTTTCCCACGAATTGAGCTATCTTTTGGTGGTAATTTATCACCTGTGCATATTTTTTTTTGTGCTATAAACAAAAAAAAACGACAATTTTAAGAAAAAAAACAATATTTTAGACTTTTTGCTATCAAATATGTGCAATAAAAAAATTTATACAAAGTGAGCTCCCCCCCCCCAGTGTCAGAATTCACTGATCGCCGCCATTACTAGTAAAAATAAATTTTACAAAAAATCCCAGCATACAGTGAAACTCGAAAAATGAGAATATGGTGCAAAAGTTCATTTATTTCAGTGCAGCAACTTAAAAGGTGAAACTAATCTATGAGATACACTCATTCCATGCAAAGCAAGATAGTTCAAGCCGTGATTTGTCATCATTGTGATGATTATGGCTTACAGCTCATGAAAACCCCAAATCCACAATCTCAGAAAATGAGAATATTCCATGCGATCAATAAAACATGGATTGTACATAGAACAATATCGCACCTCTGAAAAGTAGAAGCTGCATATGTACTCAGTACTTGGTTGGGGCCCCTTTTGCAGCAATTACTGCCTCAATGCGGCGTGGCATGGAAGCTATCAGCCTGTGGCACTGCTGAGGTGTTATGGAAGACCAGGATGCTTCAATAGCGGCCTTCAGCTCTTCTGCATTGTTCCGTCTCATGTCTCTCATCTTTCTCTTGGCAATGCCCCATAGATTATCTGGGTCAGGCGAGTTTGCTGGCCAACCAAGCACCAGTAATCCCACGGTCATTGAACCAGGTTTTGGTGCTTTTGGCAGTGTGGGCGGTGCCAAGTCCTGCTGGAAAATGAAGTCAGCATCCCCATAAAGCTCATCTGCGGAAGGAAGCATGAAGTGCTCCAAAATCTCCTGGTAGACGGCTGCGTTGTCCCTGGACTTAATGAAGCACAGTGGACCAACACCAGCAGATGACATGGATCCCCAAATCAACACAGACTGTGGAAACTTCACACTGGACTTCAAGCATCTTGCAGTGTGTGCCTCTCCATTCTTCCTCCATACTCGGGGTCCTTGGGCCTCTCCATTCTTCCTCCATACTCGGGGTCCTTGGGCCTCTCCATTCTTCCTCCATACTCTGGGTCCTTGGGCCTCTCCATTCTTCCTCCATACTCGGGTCCTTGGGCCTCTCCATTCTTCCTCCATACTCGGGGTCCTCGGGCCTCTCCATTCTTCCTCCATACTCGGGGTCCTTGGGCCTCTCCATTCTTCTTCCATACTCGGGGTCCTTGTGCCTCTCCATTCTTCCTCCATACTCGGGGTCCTTGGGCCTCTCCATTCTTCCTCCATACTCGGGGTCCTTGGGCCTCTCCATTCTTCCTCCATACTCGGGGTCCTTGGGCCTCTCCATTCTTCCTCCATACTCTGGGTCCTTGGGCCTCTCCATTCTTCCTCCATACTCGGGGTCCTTGGGCCTCTCCATTCTTCCTCCATACTCGGGGTCCTCGGGCCTCTCCATTCTTCCTCCATACTCGGGGTCCTTGGGCCTCTCCATTCTTCTTCCATACTCGGGGTCCTTGGGCCTCTCCATTCTTCCTCCATACTCTGGGTCCTTGGGCCTCTCCATTCTTCCTCCATACTCGGGTCCTTGGGGCCTCTCCATTCTTCCTCCATACTCGGGGTCCTCGGGCCTCTCCATTCTTCCTCCATACTCGGGGTCCTTGGGCCTCTCCATTCTTCTTCCATACTCGGGGTCCTTGTGCCTCTCCATTCTTCCTCCATACTCGGGGTCCTTGGGCCTCTCCATTCTTCCTCCATACTCGGGGTCCTTGGGCCTCTCCATTCTTCCTCCATACTCGGGGTCCTTGGGCCTCTCCATTCTTCCTCCATACTCGGGGTCCTTGTGCCTCTCCATTCTTCCTCCATACTCGGGGTCCTTGTGCCTCTCCATTCTTCCTCCATACTCGGGTCCTTGGGCCTCTCCATTCTTCCTCCATACTCGGGGCCTTGGTTTCCAAATGAGATGCAAAAGTTGCTCTCATCAGAAAAGAGGACTTTGGAACCACTGAGCAGCAGACCAGGTCTGTTCATCTTTAGCCCAGATAAGACGCTTCTGACGTTGTTTGTTGTTCAGGAGTGGCTTGACAAGAGGAATACGACATTTGAAGCCCATGTCCAGGATCCCCCTGCGTGGTGGTTCTTGATGCACTGACTCAAGCCTCAGTCCACGCCTTGTGAAAGTCCCCAACACTTTTGAATGGCCTTTTCCTGACAATCCTCTCCAGGCTGCGGTCATCCCTGCTGCTTGTGCACCTTTTCTTCCACACTTTTCCCCTTCCACATAAGTTTCTATTAATGTGCTTTGATACAGCACTTTGGGAACATCCAACTTCTTTTACAATTCCCTTTTCAGGCTTTCCCTCCTTATGGAGGGTGTCAATGATGGTGTCAGGTCAGCAGTCTTTCCCATGATTGTGATTCCTACTGAACCAGACTGAGAGACCATTTAAAGGCTCAGGAACCCTTTGCAGGTGTTATGGCTGAATGAGCTTATTAGAGTGGGACACTTTGAGCCGAGATTATTCCACCTTTTCACAATATTCTCATTTTCTGAGATTGTGGATTTGGGGTTTTCATGAGCTGTAAGCCATAATCATCACAATGATGACAAATCACGGCTTGAACTATCTTGCTTTGCATGGAATGAGTCTCATATATTAGTTTCACCTTTTAAGTTGCTGCACTGAAATAAATGAACTTTTGCACCATATTCTCATTTTTTGAATTTCACCTGTATATATACCGCCATTTGTAAACGCTATAACTTTCACGGACACCAATTAATTTACACGTATTGGGATTTTTTTAGCAAAGACACGGAGCAGAATACATTTTGGCTTAAATTTATGATGAAATTAGATTTTTTAAATTTTTTTTCCGGACATGTTTTATAGCAAAAAGTCAAAAGTATTGTTTTTGTTCTCAATTTTGTAGGTCTTTTTTTTATAGCTCAAAAAATACAAACCGCACAGGCGATCAAATACCACCAAAAGATAGCTTTATGCTTGGGAAAAAAGGACATAAATGTAATTTGGTGCAGCGTTGCATGACCACGCAATTGTCAGTTAAAGTAACGCAGCGCCATATCGCAAAAAATGGCCTGGTCAGGAAGGGCAGTAAATCCTCTGGATGGCAAGCCGTTAAAGATTATCTAAACCCAAGAACAAAAAAAAAATAATAATATATAGCAGCTTACCGGTCCTTGGATATAATGGCTGCATTCGTTTTGGGTTTTGTTTTTCCCCAGGCTTTACTTTCACCTGTGCCAGCAGAACACTTCCTGTGCTAGGGTGACAGCACTCAGTGTACTGGATCTCTGGAGGAGCTACGTTGTCACCCTTGAAAAGGAAATGTGCTAGGACTATAGGCAAGGCCATCTTTAATATTCATTTGACCCTGGCAAACATTTTCTTGGGTCCCCACCCCACATGCAATTTTGCTCTCCACCTGCTCTTAGACATACAATAAATAGGCTCAAAATCAGTTTACTGCAGCAGATCAGGCAGCGATTGCAATTGGTTGCCAGAGGACACAGCATATCATTATCAATCACTGATTAGTTGCTAGAGGTTACAGCACATCATTTCTGCTTGCTGATTGGTGGTAGAGGTTATTGCACATCATCACCACACACCCATTGGTTGCTAGGGCTGGGAAGGTGGGGAGGGGGTGGAGTGTGATCAGTGGCGGTAGTGGTGGTGATGGGGTATATGGGATGAGTGGCATTACTGGGGGTGATGGGATCGGTGGCAGTGCTGGGGGGAGGGTGTAATCAGTGACAGTGCTATGGGATTAGTGGCAGTGCTTGGGAGGGATGGGATGAGTGTCAGTGCTTAGTGGGGATGGGATGAGTGTCAGTGCTGGTGGAGGGATGGCATCATTGGCAGTGCTGGTGGGGGGATGGGATGAGTGTCAGTGCTTAGTGGGGATGGGATGAGTGTCAGTGCTGGTGGGGGGATGGCATCATTGGCAGTGGGATGAGTGGCAGTGCTTGGGGGAATGGGATCAGTGACAGTGCTGTGTGGGGATCAGCAACACTAACTTGCTGTCATCTGTCAGTTGTTATGAGAGAGAGAGAGAAGAGAAGGTGGGCTGAGAGAGAGTGAGAGGGAGGTGAGGGGTGAAGGAGAGAGAGGGGGTAAAAGAAAGAAGGGGATGAGAGTAAGAAGGGGGGGGGAGAGAGAAGGGGTGGAGACAGAGAGATTGTGGGTGAAAGAGAGGGGGTGAGAGAGTGGGGGTGAAGGGAGAGAGGGGTGGGGGAGAGGGGGTGATAGATGTGTGTGAGAGAGAGAGAGAGAGAGAGAGAGAGAGAGAAGGGGGAGGGAGGGTGAAATGGAGGAGTTGAGAGAGATGGAAGAGAGAGAGAAGGGAGTGACAGAGAGATGGGGGAGAAGAAGGGGTTGAGAGAGAGAAGGGGGTGAGAGAGAGGGGGGAGAAGGGGGTTTGAGGGAGGGGGTGAGAGAGAGAGAGAGGGGAGAAGGAGGGGGTGAGAGAGGGGGTGAAAAAGAGAAGGGGGTGAGAGAGAGGGGGGAGGGGGGAGTTGGAGTGGGGGCTGAAAGAAGAGTGGTGCAGGGAGGAGGGTGAGAGAGGGGATGAGAGAGAGGGGATGAGAGAGAGAGAGAGAGAGAGAGAGAGAGGAGAGGAGGGGGGGTTGTGAGAGGGGGTGAGAGGAGTGTGAGAGAGAGAGGGGGAGGGGGTGAGAGGGAGAGAGGGGGGTGGGAGGGTGTGGAGGGGGTGAGAGAGTGAGAAGTGGGGAACGCTGCGGCGTGGGTTGTCGGCGTTGTGGAGCTCGCCGCAGCATGGGCGCTCGGCCGTTGATAGGGGGAGGATGTGAGAGAGAGAGACCCCCATCCCTGTCTGCAGTTCCTCCTGTGCCTCCCTGTCCCAGTCCCTATCTGTGGTAGGTGAGTGTGTGATGCCTGGTACTTGGCATGCCAGCAGCGGGCAGGGTCAGTTCTCATTGCGGCTGATCTGCTCCTTTCTCTGCTCTGTGGTCCCTGGCTGTCTGCGCTCTTGCCTGTCCTTGTCCTCTGGGCCCTGGTCAGAATGTCCGCCTAGCGGCTGTTGCTGTTGTTGTTGGGACCATGAACTGGGAGATGCCACTGCTGGGGATGCTGCACCCACTGATGCTCTCCTTTCCAGGGGTCAGGGAGGTGGTGGAGATCTTCTCCTTCCCAGGCTCTTAATTCTGCTCCCCTTTCCCCTGCTCCCGCCCCCACCAGGTCCGGGGCCTCCAAGACAAGGGGCTCGAGGGGCAGCCGCGTTGTGCCCCACAATAATGACTTGGCCCGGGGCAGCTTCCGCTTTTTCCCCGTATTAAAGACGGCCCTGACTATGGGATACTTCCCTCTCTAACCATCTCTGCAATATAGAGGGGAGGTGTTCTGTAGTGTACAAAGCTGAATTGGGTAAAACTAATAAGAAAGTTTGAGATAACAATGCACAGTACACAGG